>NC_044394.1:51500821-51660821 GCF_006542625.1 Nomascus leucogenys
ACCCCCACCTCCCAGGTTCAAGTGATTCTCCTGCCTCAACCTCCCGAGTAGCTGGGATTACAGGTGCCCACCACCATGCCCGGCTGATTTTTTTGTATTTTTAGTAGAGATGGGTTTCACCATGTTGGCCAGGCTGGTCTCGAACTCCTGACTTCAGGTGATCCACCTGCCTCGGCCTCCCAAAGTGCTGGGATTACAGGTGTGATCCACCGTGCCCGGCCCACTTGTCTCTTTTTGGCAGAAGCACTGCTCTCATTGGCCCAAGCCTGGAGTCCTTGGTGAATTTTTCCTTGGTCACATGATATACACTGATAAGGACTGCGCCAGGCATGGCACCTCAGGGAAGTGTGGCGCCCCCACCTTCGGTAAGGTTCTCCATGCAGGACGGTGCCCTGAGTGGTGTAGGAGGCCCTGTGCCGGGTGAGCCTGCCAGCAGGAGCCATCGGACAATGTGGTTGCCGGGTGTGGCTGCTCAGCTCCAGCCAACTCTGAACCTGTGTGGTCAGAATCACACAGGACAAACCAGGGGCCTGTTTAGCCCCTTCGGGCTGCCTCTGATGGGAGAGAGGCTGGATGCATATTCTGAGAAAGTGGTTCTGTGTTATTGAGGTTGTGATGACCTAGGCTACATTTGAAAGTCAACTGTAAGCACTTAAGTAGTATTTGCTAATCACAGTAGACCACACAATAGCCCATTCTGTGTTCCAAGCACTGTCCCACCAACACACGGCTCACGTACAGACACACACGTACACATACAACACTCTTTTTTTTTTTTTTTTTTTTTTTTTGAGATTGAGTCTCACTCTGTCACCCAGGCTGGAGTGCAGTGGCGCAATCAGGGCTCACTACAACCTCTGTCTCCTGGGTTCAAGTGATTCTCATGCCTCAGCCTCCCGAATAGCTGGGATTACAAGTGGCTGCCACCACGCCCAGCTAGTTTTTGTGTTTTTGGTAGAGACAAGATTTTACCGTGTTGGCCAGGCTGGTCTTGAACTCCTGACCTCAAGTGATCCGCCCACCTCGGCCTCCCAAAGTGCTGGGATTACAGGCGTGAACCACGGTGCCCAGCCCTACAACACTCATTTATTCCTCACAAGGACCCTACGAGGTAGGCATTATTATTATCTCTAATTTACGGATGAGGAAACTGAGAGAGGGCAAAAGACCTGTCACAGAGCACACAGCTATTAAATGGGCCACTCAGCCCCAAACCCAAGCCCTTGGCTGCAGGCTGCGCTCTCAGCACAAGGCGATGCCTGTGACCATGCAGAGCTGCTCTGGGCCCCACGTTCCATGGTCTTGCAGGAGTTCCGTACCTGCCAGGGGTCGCTGTTGGGATCCTGTTTCACAGTAGCAGAGGGGAGGCCTACAGAGTCAAATGACTTGGCTCAAGGTCACCCTCTGGCTGGCTTGGCTGCATCAGCTCTGCAGCCAGGGACTCCCTTCCACAGCCTAGTGGTGTGGTCCCTGCTACCTGTAAGCGGGCCGTCTTTGCCAGTTTCTAGACCATCTGAATTGCATTTTGTTGCATTTGCAGGAGAGCCTGGAGAAGTCAGCAGATCTATCCTCATTTCCCAGCCCAGCGGGTGGTGGTCTAAGGGGGCTGTTCTTCCTGGTCTGGGGAGGGGGCTCTGTGCACTGCTGCTTCTCCCCACTCCCGGGCGGCTCAGGCCCCACGGCCTCCCTCCCCAGCTGGCCTTGTTGACTCTGGCCGCCCGCCAGCCCCTCCTCCCGGGCATTGTACCACAGGCTGATGCGATTTTCCTTTTCCTTTTTTCCCCTTTTGGTCCTACCTCATTTTTCATGTATGATGACCCTGGAGGTTTGTTTTCAACATCATGCTCATGAAGACAGCCCACTTAGGCTAAGACAGATGCCAGTGGGACCTTTTCCTTCCCTGAAGGAAACGGCCCTCATCTTCTGTATTAACTGTTTGGGGTCTGAGCCCCTTGGCTGGGGCCTCCTGCATTGTTTCCGAGGGGACTCAGCCGAGGAGGGAGGAAGGAGAGTAGATGTTGCCCTGGGCTAGGCTTGCCATCTTGAACTGTAGAGTCTGGGAGGTTTTCTTCTTTCTTTCTTTCTTTTTCTTTCTTTCTTTTTTCTTTCTTTCTTTCTTTCTTTCTTTCTTTCTTTCTTTCTTTCTCTCTTTCTCTCTTTCTCTCTTTCTCTCTCTCTCTCTGTTTCTCTCTCTCTTTCTCTCTCTCTCTCTTTCTCTCTCTCTCTTTTCTTTCTTTCTTTTCTTTTCTTTCTTTCTTTTCTTTTCTTTTCTTTTCTTTTCTTTTCTTTTCTTTTCTTTTCTTTTCTTTTCTTTCACAGAGTTTCGCTCTTGTTGCCTAGGCTGGAGTGCAATGTCACGAACTCGGCTCACTGCAACCTCTGCCTGCCGGGTTTAAGCGATTCTCCTGCCTCAGCCTCCCAAGTAGCTGAGATTATAGGCACCCACCACCATGTCCAGCTAATTTTTTGTATTTTTAGTAGAGACGGGGTTTTGCCATGTTGGCCAGGCTGGTTTCAAACTCCTGGCCTCAGGTGATCCAAAGGCCCCTTGAAGTGCTGGGATTACAAGCGTGAGCCACCACGCCCGGCCGGGAGGTTTTCTTAGGGAGATGGAAACACTGTCTGCCAGGCGGTCTCTTCAGGCCCCTCTGCGGTCAGCGCTCCTTCTGCGATGCACACTTTGCTTTTTTTTAGGGTGTTCTCCATCCTGAATGCTCTTCCTCTTCCTCTTGCCCACCCATGTGTGGCTCCACCTCCTTAGGGAGGCCATCACCTAAGGGTGACTGAGCACCTGCTGTGCACTGGGCTCTGTGACACTCAGAAGTTCAAGATTATCCTGGGCAACATGGTGAAACCCCATCTCTACTAAAAATTAGCCCAGGCTGGTCTTGAACTTCTGACCTCAGGTGATCTGCCCACCTTGGCCTCCCAAAGTGCTGGGATTACAGGCGTGAGCCACCACGCCCAGCCTGATCTGCTTTCTGTCTCTATAAATGTGCCCTTTCTGGAGATTCCATAGAAATGGAATCCTACGTGTAGTCTTTTGCGTCTGGCTTCTTTCGCTTAGTATAATGCTTCTGAGAAAGTGACCATCACCAACTTTTCATGGAGCCTTCTCTGTGTGTCCAGACTGTTGCATTCTTGGTGGTGAATGGGTTAACCAGAAACAAAGGTGAAGCTCCGGTGTGTGGGGGGGGGACTGCCCTTGGGGGGGGTCTTCAGCCCTTCCTGCCCAGGCCCCTGACCAGGCTTTTCACCCTGCCTGCCAGTTTTGAAGGACCTGGCCTCCTCCTTCCGGCTGTTGTAGCTTAATTAAGTCATAATGACAGACAGAGAAGGGTTGTTTCCTGGCAATTAAAGTAAGTGGAAGGTTGGAACGTGGTCCAGCTCTCCTCCCAGCCAGGAAGGACTGGACTCTCCCCTCTCATTGTTCCTATCCACGCCACCCCCTAGATGGGTTCTGGGGTGTGTGTGGGGGGTGTTGGGAAGTTCCCTCCCCTCCCCAAGGCTCCCCATGCTGTGGCTGATTTTTCTCTTCCCCAGCTGATTTTTTAGGCTGTTGGTTATGAAAAATGAGATATGCATTCATCTTATTTTGAGGCTTCCTCCTGACCATCCCAACCTCAGTTGAAGGAGACAGGAAGGGAGAAGCCACTTATTCATTCAGCAAATCCGTATTGAAGGTCTGATGTAGGCAGAGGAGGAGAAAGTGAAATTGACATAGCCCCAGGCATCCAGGGGCTCACAGCCAGGATTTGGGAGAGAAGGTGTGAGATAAACAATCCAACGATTCACTAATGAGAACAGAATGAATGGACCACAGCTCCCAGATAGGGAAGACCATGGTGGTGCATGAGATGATCGAGAAGGTAGATGTGGAACCTTCAGGGACAGCTGTGGGGAGGGAGGAGGGGATCCTCAGAAGAGAGGACTAAGGCTTGGGCAGAAGAGTGAACAAGGGTTGCTGGGGGACAGTGCAGGACTACAGCCACGGTGTGGCCAGAGAAGCTGGAAAGCTCGGCTTGGGGCAGGCAGTGTTTAGATCACCCATCAGGAGGCTGCAGGGGCAGTGCCTGCTCATAACCCATGGTCAGGGCAGGAGGAAGATGGCAGGAGATGCTGATTCCACACTGTAGGTTGATTTGACAACGGGGCTTTGGTTAAGCAGGCTGGACCCTTGAACATGGAGACACAATGACGTTCTCTGCTGCCATCCACTGAGGTCTTCTGAGAAGTTTCTCTCTCGATTTTATATTACTATTGGAGGCATATTTGTTATTCCAAACAACTTTGCATTTAAAAATGCCTGTCATGCATTTACACATTTGACGATCTCTTTTATCCCTGGTCTGTATTTGAGTTTTGCAGAGTCATGATCTTAGAGCCTGTTATGCATTTACACATTTCACAATCTCTTTTATCCCTGGTCTGTATTTGAGTTTTGCAGAGTCATGATCTTAGAGCCTGTCATGCATTTACACATTTGACGATCTCTTTTATCCCTGGTCTGTATTTGAGTTTTGCAGAGTCGTGATCTTAGAGCATGCAGTTTGATTCCCACCTTTTAACTTAATCTTTTTGTTTTTGTTTTTCCACATGCCCGTGTCCTTGTCTTTGTGTTGATTTTGAATGCCTGTACAATATGCTGCAAAGCAAATATAATTTGCTTAAGATCACTATTAAGGAGTAGGAAAATGCTGACTTTTAGTTTAATCTTATGTAAGTAATACCATGAAACGTCTTTTTCCCTTCCATTTTGTCTTTTGGCCAAATGGGGGGTTTTCGTAACAGGGCAAAAGCCATACCGGACAGCGGTGTAGTGAGTGAATTCTTTAGCCAATGAGTCTCAAGGGTGGCCGGGTACCCTGACTAATAGGGTAGCAGGGCTTGGCCACAAAACCGTTCTGGTGCAAGGAACTAGGGCTGTGCTGGTGAACTCCTGGCCTCTGATCTCTTCTCTTCCTCCACTCTCAAACTCCACATCCTGGAAATCCTTGAAGACTCTTCCATTCTGCTCTTGGACCTGCCTGGCACACGGCTGCTGCTTATGGATGATTTGTTCCCTTGAGTGGACTTCCAGGCTCGAGTTCCAGTGAAGAATTTTTGGGAGATACTCAAAGGAGAAACGAATCTCTAGGCTTGCCCAGTGGCCCTGGGGCACCCTCTTTCCACGCCGTCCTCCATCCCCAGCGATGCTTGGCTCTAGTCCATCTTCCTCTTCTCTGCCCCTGCCTTTCCATCCCAGGAGGACCACTGGGCACAAGGAACGTCGGACACCAGGGAGCAGTCTGCGTTGGGATTCCTTCCAGCCACTGAGAGCTGAGAAGTCGTCCCCCTTTCATAACCTTGCTCAGGCTCAGGAGGTCTCAGTGTTAAGCAAACAGCCCTTGAAAGAGAAAAGCCACATTGTCCTCCCCATACTGATGGCCTGGCCTCAAGAGCCACCAATTGCTCTGACTTGAGAATGGCTAAGTGGAAGTGCTGAGTGTTTGCGTGTGCACTTGTGCACATGAACACACGTGTGGTGGATGGCCCAGCTCTTATTCCAAGAGCTCTTCTTTTTTTTTTTTTTTTTTTTTTTTTTGAGAGGGAGTCTCACTCAGTCAGGCTGGAGTGCAGTGGCATGACCTCGGCTAACTGCAACCTCCACCTCCCGGGTTCAAGTGATTCTTCTGCCTCAGTCTCCCAAGTAGCTGGGATTATAGTTGCCCGCCTCCATGCCCAGCTAATTTTTTGTATTTTTAGTAGACACAGGGTTTCACCATGTTGGCCAGGCTGGTCTTGAACTCCTGACCTCAAGTGATCCGCCTATCTCAGCCTCCCAAAGTGCTGGGATTACAGGCGTGAGCCACTGTGCCTGGCCCAAGAGACCTCTTCTAGGTGATTGCTTCTGTAAAGGGAGAGAGGGGACGGGAAATGTCAGGGAGGTACGCAAGTTACAAATGCACAATGCTAAGGCTGTTATGGTGGTCTTGGTGTTAAAACAGTGGTAGAAAATTTGAAAAGTTGACAGAGGCCTAGAGATGAAATACATTTGTTATATTCTTGAAGCTCTGGACCAGATGTCCATATCACGTTGGCAGGATGGAACCATTCCATGGATGTTCTACGTATCTTCCTTCTTTCACTTTATAATAAGACCAATTTTCTATGTTGCAGCCTACATTGATAATTATCTTCAATGGTGCTTGAGGTCCCGTGAGTCAGTGGGCTATGTTTCCTTAACCAGTCCTTAAATCTTGGCCTTTGGGTTCCAGTTTTTCACCACAGATTGCACTTCTGTGCCTTGCTTTTTTTTTTTTTTTTTTTTTTTTTTTTGAGACGAAGTCTCGCTCTTCCGCCCAGGCTGGAGTGCAGTGGCGCTATCTTGGCTCACTGCAAGCTCCACCTCCCGGGTTCACGCCATTCTCCTGCCTCAGCCTCCCGAGTAGCTGGGACTACAGGTGCCCATCACCACGCCTGGCTAATTTTTTTTTTTTTGTATTTTTAGTAGAGACAGGGTTTCACTGTGTTAGCCAGAATGGCTCGATCTCCTGACTTCGTCATCTGCCCGCCTTGGCCTCCCAAAGTGCCGGGATTACAGGTGTGAGCCACCGTGCCCGGCTTTTTTTTTTTTTTTTAAAAAGGAACATCTGAAGTGACTTGAGTCTCTGATCTGGCAGTCATAACCCTTATCCCCTTCCTTGAGCCCCAGGGAGGTCAGGAGATGGAGAAAAAAAACAACTGTGCTGTCCATTCTGGGTCCTCTCAGCCAGGGGTGTGGAGGCTGGGGAGTGAAGGGCGTCTATGGGATTGGTCAGTGGGCAGCGGCTTCCAGCTGTGGCGAGGGAGGTGTCAGCTTGCTGCTCTTGCTGTGGATCTGAGACTCTTCCTCCATCCATCCCCCTGAGCTTCAAAGAAGAGCTCTTATTATTAAAGCTGTCCTTAAAAAACTCTCTGCTTCTTGGGCATTGAGGAGCGCGTCCAAGTGGGTCATCTTCTCCCTACCTTCTCCCTCTCTGTCTTCTCCCATCTGTGCCTTAGCCTTTCCTTCTTCTCTCCCTACCTGCCCTTGGTGGGTTGTTTACCCCAGTTTCTCATCCTTTCTCATGAAGGAGAAGGAAGCACCCAGCAGCTGGCGTTTGCCAGAGCCGCAGGTAAAAGGGACCAGGTTACCACCAAGACAGGAGAGACCGGGCTTTCCGGGCAGAAATCCCTGGATCCCCTGGTCTAAGTGCTGAGTCAGCACTCGACTGTCTGGGGCCCTGAATGATGGAAGACAGGGAGACTATTAGGGCTGACGCCAGACAGAATGCACGCTTGCAGGTGGATCTGACTTTTTGTGTTTTGTGGTTTAAAAATGTGCTTGCCTCCTGTAATCCCAGCACTTTGGGAGGCCAAGGTGGGAGGATCGCTTGAGGTCAGGAGTTCGAGACCAGCCTGGCCAACGTGGTGAAACCCCATCTCTACTGAAAATATGAAAAAAATAGCCAGACGTGCGTGCATGCTCACATGCACACATACGCACACCCCCCACCTTGCCTTTTATAGAGCCACGAGGCAGCAGACTCAACCGAATACCATGTAGCATGAGCCACAGACGTGTATGGGAACATTTATGAACGCTTGCCTGTAATCCCAGCTACTTGGGAGGCTGAGGCAGGAGAATCACTTGAACCCAGGAGGCAGAGGTTGCAATAAGTTGAGATGGCACTGTTGCGCTCCAGCCCGGGTGATAGAGTGAGACTCTGTCTCAAAATAAATAAATTAATAGGTGGGGCGCTGTGGCTCACACCTGTAATCCCAGCATTTTGGGAGGCCAAGGCGGGTGGATCACGAGGTCAGGAGTTCAAGACCAGCCTGGCCAATATGATGAAACCCTCGTCTCTACTAAAAATACAAAAATCACTCGGACATGGTGAGCGCCTGTAATCCCACCTACTCAGGAGGCTGAGGCAGAAGAATCGCTTGAACCCGGGAGGCAGAGGTTGCAGTGAGCCGAGATGGCGCCAACTGCAGTCCAGTCTGGTGAGAGAGTGAGACTCTATCTCAAAAAATAAAATAAAATAAAATAAAATAAAAAAGCACGTGCCTGCTCATTTTCAGTTCTCAGGACCTGCATCTCTTACCTAGCTGAGTGCTTGGAGCTGAGGTTAGTTAACATAAGTCATAGAGGTTTCAGCTTTCCTTTATTAGCACTTTCATGCCCCTAAGGGGAGAAAAACCAACGGAAGGTAGCAGGCAGTGTGTGTGTGGGGGTATTATTCAGCCATAGAAAGGGCCAAAGCATGGACATGTGCTACCAACATGGAGGAACCTTGAAAACCTGAGGCTGAGAGGAGCCAGATGCAAAAGGCCCCTTGTTGCACATCCCATTGCTATGAAATGTCCAGGTTAGGCAATCCCACAGAGACAGGAAGGAGCTTAGTGGTTGGCAGGTGCTAGGCTGGGGTCAGGGAGTGGACAGTGGCTGATGAATGGGGTGGAGTTTCCTTTCAGAGGGGTTGACAGTGCTCTGGAACTAGATCGTGGTGATGCTTGCACGACACTGTGAATGTGCTGTCATTGTACACTTGAAACAGGTTAAAATGCCAAGTTGCGTGGTATGTGCATATTACCATAGTCAATAGAAATGGAAGGAAACGCAGTGGAGCCTTGCACTAGGGTTTGCCTCAGGAGAATGGGGAGAGTTGCATCTTCCTGGTTTTCTGCTGTTACCCAGCCCTCCTCCACCCCCACTCTTGCCTGGCCCCGGGGTTGGATAAGAACCTTTCCTAAGTGGACACAGTTCTTAGGGTCTCACTGCAACTGGAAGCACCTTGGGCAATGTAGTTGTCCTCTGGCAGGTGCAGTAGCTCCCCTCTCAGGGCCCACGAGAAGGGCATCTGGCTTTAGGGGGCTGTCTATGGTGCGGTTGTCAGCGTACCTCAGCTGTCCTAGCTCAGCAGTTCTGGAAACTTCTTCCCAGGCCACTATGGCCATTCTGACTTTTGCAGATTCTGGGCAACTTTGCCCTCTTGGATCCCTTCCTACTTAAAAAATATATTAAAAATGTCAAATATTATGATATATTAAAACATTTTCTTTTACCTAAAAGCATGTGTTCAATTTTTTTTTCCTGATTTTAAAAGAAGTTAAAACATTTTCATGGGCCCTTCAAAGTGTGGAGGGCTCTGGTTTGTGCCTCATGGATGGTCTGATGGGGACGTCAGCCTGGGGCTGTGTTGTCCTGGATCTGTGTGTCCCAAGAACCCCCTCTTGGTTGGTTCCATATTCGTGGGCCTCCCTGACCTTCCTCCAAAACAGCTGCAGTGTGGTAGAATCTGCCCTGGTCACCAAGACTGAGCCCTTCAGTCTGAGATAAAAAGTCCCCAAAGAAGGGTTACAGCTCACCCCCAGAAGCTCAGCCCCGCAAGCTCTCTCCCCACCACCATGCCCAGCGGGTCTCATGAAGACACCCAGGCAAGTGGTCTTGGGGAAGAGGACTCTCCCCCATACCTTGCGCCAGCACGGACCATGCTCCAGCATGGGCCCTGCCCAGCCAGATTTTCAGAACGAGAGGGATGTTCTCATCTGTGGCAAAGAATATCATTCTCTATATTCTGTATCCACCATTTGAGACTTAAATGGGTTTCAACAGATCCATTCTTGTAGATGTAGGAAAGTTTGACATATGATTGTTCTCTGCCAAATAACCATGTTGGCGGGATTCTTTTTGATGGAAATTATTTATTAGGACAAAAAGGGAATAAGTACAAAAAACTAGAGCAAGACTGTAGACAAAAAAATTGATGGCTGCCCCTGTGGTGCCATTTTTGGATGACGGCTGTGTCCGGGGAGTCAGGCTGGGTGTCTGGGAGGGCCACAGCTCCCTGTGAGCCCCGGGGCAGGTGGGTTGCCTGGAGTTTCCTTCCTGGTGTCACCCTGCAAGCGTCTGTGGATTTGTGCAGGGTGCCTTAGCTCTCCCTTGCATTTTCCCGGTAGGTCTGGGGCAGGACACGGCTGGGGACAGGGGTAGAGGACTGGCCACTATGGCCAGAACGAGGTGCAGGGAGGGACAGGCAGGTCCGTCGTGGCCCATGGTGCCTCTAGGGGGTGGGAGCATAAATGCATATACATGTGCACATACACACATGCATGCATACTCATGCGTACATATACACACACACCCCACCTTGCCTTTTATAGAGCCATGAAGCAGCAGATGCAACAGAATACCGTGCAGCATGAGCCACAGACGTTTACGGGAAGAACTGGCAGGAGGCGCCGGGAAGCTAAAGGGCTCCAGCTCTGTGAGTGGTGGCTTTGCCCTTGTGGCTGTGCGAGCTCGGCCTCCTGGAAACCCGCCCTGAGCTTGGTTAGCAGCATTCACTCCAGGTTTAGCCCAGCTCCAGGTTATCGCAGGCAGGACTCCTGAGAACAGGTTCATGTTTGCTTTTTGGGAGGTGCTGCGCTAAAGTGGAAAACCACCCTGGGCCGAGTGGGACCTCCCCAGCTGGGCTGCTGCTAACCAGCCAGGATGTCTGACCCTGAGAAGTCACTGTGCACTCTTGGGACTCATTTTTCTCATCAGCAGGATGGGGTGATGGAGCTGGCCTTACTGGGTGCTGGGGATGATATAAAGAGGTGGCGTGTGCATGTGTGTGCGTCTGTGTGTGGGCGAACATGTTTGGTAAGTGAGAGGCTCTGCACACGTGCACGGCACCATCATGGTTCCCTCCCCGCAGCATTTGGCACGCAGTGGGGGCTCAGAGCACAGGCCGACTGATGGCCTGGGGTTGCAGCCCTGCTCCGTGTGTCCCTGGGCACTTGCTTACTGACCACCCCACAGGTGAACACGGGCAGGTGGGTGTTTGGAGGTGTGAGGCTGAGGAGGGTCTGGATCTTGCAGATCTTGCAGCCTGGATAGTTACGGGGTCTGGAGGGGGCTTTTATTGCGCCTGGTGCTTCCTGCTCAGGGCCAGGTCTGGGGCTGCCTGACTCTTGGGCTCTGGTGCCCTCTAGTGTTCAGGTTATATTATTGCAGGCGCAGGCCATGTACACATATACCAGCAAGCAGCCTATCTGGGTCTCCCTTCTCTCACCCCAATCCGACATGGATGAATATGGCTTTAGAAAAGTCACATGTCTTTGGCAGACTATTGGACATACCTGGCCTATCACCAAAAGGATTTAAGGCATTTAATTTAAAATTTTATTTTCATAAGTAAAGGAAATAAAGGCCGGGCGTGGTGGCTCATGGCTGTAATTCCAACACGTTGGGAGGCCCAGGTAGGAGGATCGCTTGAGCCCACAAGTTTGAGACCAGCCTGGGCAGCATAGTGAGACCCTATCTTTTAAAAAAACAAATTAGCCGGCATGATGGTCCCAGCTACTTCAGAGACTGAGCTGGGAGTTTGAAGCTACAGTGAGCTGTGATCACACCACTGCACTCCGGCCTGGGTGACAGAACAAGACCCTGTATCTAAAAAAAAAAAATAAATAAAAGAAGGAAAAATAGGGAAAAATAAGATAAAAGCCACGGGCAAAGCTGGGATAAAATATTCTCTAATCCCTGTATAATTGCTAGGGGTGGCAGGGCTATGGTCCAGTATAGGCTAGTACTTTCTGGGTCAGCTCTATCAATTCTTATTAGGTGATGTTATCCATGGGATGCCACTGTGCAGAGAGACACCTGGGCTCCCCAGGAATGCCCTGTGGTGGAGGCATCCTCTTTCCACAGGAAACTGAGCTTCAAGGATCTTCTAGGTTCTTTCCCTGCCACTTTCTACTAAGGAGGCCTGTGACATAAATATGAAAGTGCAGGTCTGGGCCAGGTGCAGTGGCTCACGCCTGTAATCCCAGCACTTTGGGAGGCTGAGGTGGGAGGATCACCTGAGGTCAGGATTTCGAGACCAGCCTGGCCAACATGGTGAAACCCTGTCTCTACTAAAAATACAAAAAATTAGCTGGGTGTGATGGCGGGAGCCTGTAATCTCAGCTACTCGGGAAGCTGAGGCAGAAGAATCGCTTGAACCCAGGAGGTGGAGGTTGCAGTGAGTGGAGATTGCGTCATTGCATTCCAGCCTCGGCAACGAATCTCAAAAAAACAACAAACAAACACAAAAAAACCCAGAGCAGGTCTGTGAAGGTCACTCTGAAGAAGGCCAGAACAGTGCAGTGGCTGCTAGGTGTGATGAACCATACTCCCTGGAGTATCTGGGGCGGTGGTTCTTCAGCTGGAGCTCATCTGAGCCCACTGGGGGGCTGTTAGGACACAGATGGCTAGTCCCACCCACAGTGTTCCTGATTCAGTTGCTCTGGTGCAGGGCCTGAGAATTTGCATTTCTTGTAAGCTCCCTGGTGATGCAGACGCTGCTGGTCAGGGGACCCTTGCTCTAGACTCCTGGGACTCCTGCTCGGGGACTCTTGCTCTAGGACCCCTGCTTTCCGGACCCCTGGTCTAGAAAGAACGGATGGAACCCCCATCTTTCTCCCTCCATGAAGTGCATGTTGGCAGTGGAGCTTTTGGTGACGATGAGCTGGCACAATGGGGGGAGTTATGCTCTGCCAGGCCCCTGGAAGGCAGCTCTTCTGCACAGGTGGTAAAGGCTGGCACCTTCTTCTTTTTTTTTTTTTTTTGAGATGGAGTCTCGCTCTGTTGCCCAGGCTGGAGTGCAGGGGTGTGATCTCTGCTCACTGCAAGCTCCGCCTCCTAGGCCCACGCCATTCTTCTGCCTCAGCTTCCCGAGTAGCTGGGACTACAGGCACCCAGCACCACGCCCGGCTAATTTTTTGTATTTTTAGTGGATATGGGGTTTCACCATGTTAGCCAGGATGGTCTCGATCTCCTGACCTTGTGATCCGCCTGCCTTGGCCTCCCAGAGTGCTGGGATTATAGGCATGAGCCACCGCGCCCGGCCAAGGCTGGCACCTTCTAGGGAAAATCCGGGGACTCATGGGTGCCACCCTTTCCTGGGAGGCTCCATCACCCTGCTCTGCTCCAACGTGACTGTTTCCAGAAAACACTTGAGTCTGTCTCATATAAACACTCGAGGGCCTACAGGAACGGCACGCTCTGCTGGAGTGTGCAAGTCCTCTGTCATTATAGGGCTGTCACATTTTAGCCTAGAGAAGATTTTTAAGGCAGTTGATCCTGAACATTCACCTTGACCATCGGAAAAACCAAACTCTCAGGAACGGAGAGAGAAAACATTGCAGCTTTGTCCACGTGACTTTCCTAGCAGATCCTTCGAGGTCTGGGTGCCCTCAAGTCCTCCCTGGGTAACAAGATGGTCCACTATGGTGGATTCTTGGAAACCAGTTAGAGGTGGAGAGCATCTCCCAGGAATCGAGTCTGCAGTTTGGAGGAATGTCTAGTCTTCTTTCGGAGCCTGAGTAGATAGCAGGGGTTCATTAGGACCTCTTCTAGGCTTGTCATGGTAGGCCCGTGTTGTCTTCATATACAAGAATTGTATTCTGTTGAATACAGAGGACTGGGGGCAGGGTAAATACACTCCCTCAAGGGGTAGAACCAACAGCAAAAAGTGCCAGACATTGATGAGGCTCTGATTCAAGTGACTTTCAGCTATACATTAAAAAATCCAGTGGGCTCAGTCCTGCTCCTGTCTCTAGGCCCTAGGTGGGGAAAGTGAGGACCACAGCTAAGCCACCTGCCCAAAGCCACATAAATGGTAAGTGACAGAGCTGGGATTCAAACCCAGGTAGTGGGGATTATAGGCTGGAGCATCTGAGGTTTATAAGGTGGGAGACCAGGACCCAGACTGTTACCCACACTGGAAATTGTTAGCATGCTTGTCAAGGCCTGTAGCCCCTGACTCTCCTAGGTGAATGTCAGGATCCCTCCCAGGAGTGTGTGTGTGAGAGTGTATGTGTGAGTGTGCATATCTGGTGTGTGTGTCTGTATGTGTCTGTGTGTTTGGGTGTGTATCTTGGTGTATGAGTGTGCCTGTGTGTATGAGTGTGAGTGTGCATAAGTGTGTGGGTGTGTGTATGATTGTGTATATCTGGGTTTCTGCCTGAGTGTATGTGTGTGTGTGTGCATCTGAGTCTTTGTGCGTGTCTGTGTGTCTGGGTGTATGAGTGTGTGTATGTTGTGTGTGTCTGCGTTATGTGTGTCTGTGTTGTGTGCGTGTCTGGGCGTGTGTGTCTGAATGTGTGTTGTGTGTGTCTGGGGAGTGTGAGTGGGTGTAAATGTGTGTGTATGAGTGTGTGTGGTGTGTGTATGGGTGTGTGTGGTATGTGTGTCTGGGTGTGTAAGTGGGTGTGGGTCTGAGTGTGTGTGTGTTGTGTGCGTGCCTGGGGTTGTGGTCCTATGTAAAGAGCTCTGCCGGTTTCTGCCAAAGGCCGGCGAAGGCACAGTCTGCGTTGTGCCTGAAAGATAGGCCTCCAGAGTTATAACAGTGCTTGAGGGAAGTCGCTCGCTTCTGTCCTCACAAAAATCGTGGCCAGGGCAAAGGCATTAACTCCTTATAACCAGCTGTGCCCAGCAGGGAAGTCAGGCGAAGAGCAAGACCTGAGCTCAGGCAGCTCCTCTGGGCCTGCGGGCATCTCTCCTTGACATTGCTGGAGTCTGTCGCCACCTCGTGGTTATTCCATGTATCGGCTTTCAAATGAACCTCTCACTCCAGCATCTGGGACCATGGACCCATGGACAGAGGCCCCCTCGCGGAGGGTCTTGTGTCTTGCAGGGCACTGGGGCCTGACGGGAAGAGGTGGTCGTTCTCCATGGTTCCAGTCTCGGAGGGGCCCAGTGGGAAAGAACATGGGCTTTGGAGCCAGCGCCGGATCAGGTGCACACATGAATGTGACTGTCAAGCGACTGAAGCGCTCTCATTGCCGGTTTTCCATTCACAGGGAGGCTCCTGTTCATGGCGTTTTGTGAATTAGCGACAGTAAAGCACCTGGCACCGGGTAGCTGCTCTAATTCTAAAAATTAGGGGCAGGACCCAGTTGCCTATCGCCCGTGAAACTGTATACAGCTTTGTGACATCATCCCATTGTATGAGACAGTTGCGTTATTGAAGATTTCCACACGTTATCCACTTTCTGGAATACTTTTGGATTTACGGAAAAGTTTACAGAAAATATGTTTACAGAAAATGAGTTCCTGGGCTGGGCACGGTGGTTCACGCCTGTAATCCCAGCACTTTGGGAGGCCGAGGTGGGTGGATCACGAGGTCAGGAGTTCGAGACCAGCCTGGCCAACATGATGAAACCCCCGTCTCTACTAAAAATACAAAAATTAGCCGGGCATGGTGGTGGATGCCTGTAATCCCGGCTACTCAGGAGGCTGAGGCAGAGAATTGCTTGAACCCGGGAGGCAGAGGTTGCAGTGAGCCGAGATCGTGCCACTGCACTCCAGCCTGGGCAATAGAGCAAGACTCCGTCTCAAAAAAATAATAACAATAAGAGTTCTGATGTACCTCTCACCCAGTTTCTCTTGGTATTAACATCTTCATACTACGTTATATGCATACAACAAGCATGTCAACATCATCATAGTGCATTTATCAATGCTAAGAAATTAACATTGGAACCATGCTGTTAACCATAGCGTTAGTCTCTGCTGATTAGTTTTTCCACTAATATCCTTTTTCTGTTCAAGGATCCAGTCTGGATTCCACATTATATTTAGTCTTTTCTGCTCTGCGATGTTTCTCTCAGTCTTTTATTGTTTTTAGTGACGTTGACAATTTTGGAGAATGCTAGTCATGTATTTTGAAGGATGTTCTTCCATTTGGTTTTGTCTGAAGTTTTCTCATAATAAACTGGGGTTTCAGGGAGAATACAGCAGTGAAGTGTTCTCATTGCATCAAATCAGCGGGTACGTGATGTCAACAGCGTTCATCACTGGTGATCTTGACCTTGATCACTCGTATAAGGTGGTGTCCGCCAGTTTTCTTCACTGTCCGTTTGCTGTTTTTCTCTTTCTGTACCCTTCATTAGAAGAGGGTCACCAAGTCCAGCGCCTTTACATCAATAGGAGGGGACGTAAGCTCAATTTCCTGGAGGGGGAAGTGTCCAAATACACTGTTTGGAGTTCTTCTCTCAGGACGTTTTGTCCGTTCTCCCTCGTTTATTTGTTCATTCATTCACTCACTCATTTATATCAGTATGGGCTCATGGATACCTATGAAAGTGCATTTTCCTTGTCTTGGTCCTGAAACAATTTCTTTCATGCTTGGAAAGATATTTCCTAGTTTGGGTTTGAGGTTTTGAGTGAATAGTCCTTTGTCATTTCTTGTGGCTCTGCGTTTTTGGAGCCTGTAACAATGAGTATGTTGAATTGCTCGCCTGGTTTTGGGCTAGCTGGGGGTCTTGGGGTATGGTGAGAACTAGGTTTCGTGGTGAGGCTGCACCAGGGCTGTGTCTGTGGTCGGCCACGGTGGTACCTGTGAGCACTTGTCACTGTCTCCTTTGGGAGAAGCAGCCAGGCTTGGCCTCCACCCTGGCGTGGAAATCCTGGTGCTGCCACCCTCAGTGTTCCTTTGGGTGAATCAGTGCCCCCGCCCCCAGCTTCATCATCTATAAAGTATTGATTCTCACCTTGACAAGGTGGAGGTCATGCGTGTATTCTCCCAGGCAGAGGTCTTTATCAGTACTTAGCCATCAGAATGATCTGTAAGGTGAGTACAGACACTGGACACTGGTCTCTTCAACTGCTCAGTACCATCTCCAAGGCCATGGCCAGGGCATGGTGGGTTTGGATCTGGACCATCTGGACCTCACACGGTTCAGCCCAAATGATTTCTGTGGTGTCTGTAGTCATGGTGTCTTGTGAGGACTGATGACCCCAGACATGCAGGGCCACCCTCATCCCTTCCCCTCTTCTTCCCCTGTCTTCTCAGCACCCCTAGGGTCACATGGCGGTTGGGCTGAGAGGCAGGGGTGAGAGGATGGGGTGGGAGAGCTCCAGAAGGGTCAGAGACCTCACTCTGGTGACTGTCATTCTCTAGAGTCTGGGAATTGGTCTTGGAGGTGCTGACTCATCAGAATTGGAGATGCCCAGGCTCTCTGATGATAGACGGCTCTGGAGGAGCACAGGAGGGGAGGGGTGCGCCCAGCAGATGTTGATGTCTCTTTCCAGCCTCCCTTCTTCAAGGGGGTACTGCCGGGAGCCTCTGGCTGAGGCACCTGCGTCCTGGTTTCAAGGCATCCAGGGGGCCACTTGATGATCTGGGCTGTTGCCTGGTGAGCGTGGGATTCGAGATTAGAGGAGGTGGCTCTGGTCTCTGAGTGTCAGCCCCTTCCTCCTGGATGGAGCTGACTGCACACTGCCCAGGTCTGCTCTTGGAATCTGGGGTGAGTGTGAGGGTTTGTGTGCATGTGTGCCCAGGTGTGGGAATGTGTGGATGGGTGCACGTGTGGGGTGTGTGCACGTGTGTGTGCCCAGGTGTATCAGCGTGTGGATGGGTGCATGTATGGAATGTGTACGTGAAATGTGTGCATGTGTGTGTGTGTGCGCACCTAGGTGTATGAGTGTGTGGATGGGTGTGTGTGGGGTGTGTGCACATCTGTGTGTGCATGTGTGACCAGGTATATGAGTGTGTGCATTGGTGTGTGTGGGGTGTGTACATGGGGTGTGTGCACGTGTGTGTGGCCAGGTGTATGAGTGTGTGGATAGGTACGCGTGTGGGATGTATGCACATGTGTGGATGCGTGTGCCCAGGTGTATGAATGTGTTGATGGGTGTATGGGAATGTGTACATGAAATGTGTGCACGTGTGTGTGCATGTGTGCCCAGGTGTGTGACTGTGTGGATAAATGTGTGGCATGCGTGCATGGGGCACGTGTGTGTGAATGTGTGCCCAGGTATATGAGTGTGTGGATGGGTGCACGTGCAGGGCATGTGCACATGTGTGTGCACCCCGGTGTATGAGTGTGTGGATGGGTGTGGGAGGTATGCATGGGGTGTGTGCACGTGTCAGTGTGTGTGTGCGCATGTGTGCCCAGATGTATGAGCGTGTGGATGGGTGTGTGCATGGGGTGTGTGTGTGTGCCCAGGAGTATGAGCGTGTGGATGGGTGCACGTATAGAATGTGTAAATGAAATGTGTGCACGTGTGTTTGTGTGTGTGCCCAGGTGTATGTGTGGATGGGTGTGTGGGATGTGTGCATGGGTGTGTGTGCATATGTGTGCATGTGTGCCAGGTATGGAGTGTGTGGATGGGTGTGTGTGGGGTGTGTGCATGGGGTGTGTGCACATTTGTGAGTGTGTGTGTGCCCAGGTATATGAGTGTGTGATAGGTACACGTGTGGGATGTGTGCACGTGTGAATGTGTGCCCAGGTGTATGAATGTGTTGATGGGTGTATGGGAATGTGTACATGAAATGTGTGCACGTGTGTGCATGTGTGCCCAGGTGTATGTGTGGATAAATGTGTGGGATGTGTCCATGGGGTGTATGCATGTGTGTGTGCATGTGTGCCCAGGTATATGAGTGTGTGGATGGGTGCACGTGTGGGATGTATGCATGGGGTATGCACACGTGTGAGTGTGTGTGTATGTGTGCCCAGGTGTATGAGTGTGTGGATAGGTGCATGTGTGTGTGCATGGAGTGTGCACACGTGTGAGTGTGTGTGCCCAGGTGTATGAGTGTGTGGATGGGTGTGTGTGTGGGCTGTGTGCATGGGGTGTGTGCACATGTGTAGCTAGATGTATGAGTTTGTACATGTGCACATGTGTGCGTGCATGCGTCCACATTTGTGAGTTGTGTGCACAGAGGCTACTGCCTCCATAGGTGTCTTTTTCACATGCGTCAGCAGGACCTGCCAAGACTCACAGTTCCACGCGTCTGGGGGTGGGACTTTCTGTCTTTATCTGCTGGTTTAATGAGTTTGACTCCTTATAAGAAACACATTTTCTTATTTTTTTCAAGTGTTTAGTTGGGCACCTGCTGTGACCCCCCAGGGGTCACTTACACTGAGGTCGCCCCTTCCTGCCTTCCCATCCGTGTTTCCCTGTGGCTAAGATTTCACTTCCACTCAGCACGGATACGAAAGCTGCTCCTGTGTCTTGTGATTGAGTCATAAGTTGGGGGTGAAAAGGAGACAATTTTGACTGGAGTTGGATCTGAGGAGGTGAGGGGAGAACTGGGTTAAGCGGGGGCTTTAGCCATGGAAAGGAGATTCCCTTTTCCTTGGGGTTTCCATGGCAACCTGCCCAGAGGTTTATGGGATGGCTGGGTTGATGATGCTGTGGACACTTGGATGTGCTCTTGGAAGGTTTACTGACACTCATCTCAGGAATTCTCTGAGAGAAAGGACTTCACCTCAGTAAGGAGGAAAGGAGAAGTGAGCAGTTTACACGTGGGAGTTTTTATGCAGCTGGTGGGAGGGGGAATTGAGGCATGGCTCAATGGTTTATTTAAAAGGAGAAGCTGCATCTGACAAAGGGCTAATATCCGGAATCTACAAAGAACTTAAACAAATTTACAAGAAAAAATCAAACAACCCCATCAAAAAGTGGGTGAAGGATATGAACAGACACTTCTCAAAAGAAGACATTTATGCAGCCAACAGACCCATGGAAAAATGCTCATCATCACTGGCCTTCAGAGAAATGCAAATCGAAACCACAATAAGATACCATCTCACACCAGTTAGAATGGCCATCATTAAAAAGTCAGGAAACAACAGGTGCTGGAGAGGATGTGGAGAAATAAGAACACTTTTTACACTGTTGGTGGGACTGTAAACTAGTTCAACCATTGTGGAAGACAGTGTGGCAATTCCTCAAGGGTCTAGAACTAGAAATACCATTTGACCCAGCCATCCCATTACTGGATATATACCCAAAGGATTATAAATCATGCTGCTATAAAGACACATGCACACGTATGTTTATTGTGGCACTATTCACAATAGCAAAGACTTGGAACCAACCCAAATGTCCATCAATGATAGACTTGATTAAGAAAATGTGGCACATATACCCCATGGAATACTATGGAGCCATAAAAAAGGATGAGCTCATGTCCTTTGTAGGGACATGGATGAAGCTGGAAACCATCATTCTCAGCAAACTATTGCAAGGACAGAAAATCAAACACTGCATGTTCTCACTCATAGGTGGGAATTGAACAATGAGAACACTTGGACACAGGATGGGGAACATCACACACCGGAGCCTGTCGTGGGGTGAGGGGAGGAGCAGGGATAGCATTAGGAGATATATCTAATGTTAAATGACGAGTTAATGAGTGCAGCACACCAACATGGCACATGTATACGTACGTAACAAACCTGCAGGTTGTGCACATGTACCCTAGAACTTACAGTATAATAATATATATAAAAAAAATAAAAGATTGGGTACAGGGGCATCTTGCTATGTCGCCCAGGCTGGTCTCGAACTCTTAACCTCAAACCATTCTCCCAAAGTGCTGGGATTACACATCTGAGCCACCACGGCCAGCTCTTGGCACTTCTGATGCCTCAACATGCTTCCAGAATAAAATCTGAAGTCTTCAGAGCAATCGTCAAAGCTTCTCAGATGACCCAGTTGAAATCTATGAGGACACATTTCTCTGCTGCCATTTTCCCCATTCTGGCCTCTCGGAATATTATATTTATGAAGTTAGTCTTCCATGTCACTTTATTATAGTTGGTTATCTATTTTTTTGGTCTTAAAAAACGTGCTTCCTCAGGGCCAAAGAAGCCACAAGGAACATGTCCCGCCTGCCAGTCAGCTCTGTCTGTGTCCCATCTAAGGCCTCATTTATTATTTATATGGAGTATGACTCTCCAATCACAATGTGCTTTATTTTTTAATTAGGGCATTAGTGGCCAAGATAACTCTCTTTTCCAAACTTGAGCAAAATAAATAAATCCATCAGGAAAAAAAAGTAAATAAAAGGAGAAGCCAGCCGGGCGTGGTGGCTCATGCCTGTAATCTTAGCACGTTGGGAGGCCAAGGCAGGTGGATCACCTGAGGTCAGGAGTTTGAGACCAGTCTGACTAACATGATGAAACCCCGTCTCTATTAAAAATATAAAAATTAGTTGGGCATGGTGGCAGGTGCCTGTAATCCCAGCTACTCGAGAGGTTGAAGGAGGAGAATCGCTGGAACTCGAGAGGCAGAGGTTACAGTGAGTGGAGATTGTACCATTTCACTCCACCTGGGTGATAGAGCAAGACTCCATCTCAAAAAAAAAAAAAAAAAAAAAAAAAAAGTTTGTACACAGGTGGGACTGTAGGCATGGACCTTAGGGATGGATGTCATAGCATCCCATAAGGCCACTTATCCAAGGTGACACATGGACGTCTGGGCTGAAGAGGTTAGGAGAGTGTTTAGGGGTGGGTCAGGGCTTGGCCGACAGTGGAAACGCCTCAGGGCCTGCTGGACAAAATGGCATGGAGCCACTTCTCAGATGTCAGTAAGGAATTGCCCTCCTTGTCTCAGTGGAACAAGGCTTGAAGCTAATTGGAGGAGGTGGAGAGAAATTTAGAGGGGGTCCTGGTTTTAAAAATAGAGATGCTTGGGATGTTCTGAGCAAAGGATCCAGAATGCAGAGAACAGGGCCACAGCCCTAGCTAGCGGGGGAGTTTGAGATGCAGCCTGGGGGTGCCCTGCCTAATTTCAGAGACTTAAGGGCCAGTGTCAGTGACAGGGTCAGCAGGGGTGGGCGAGAGTCTGCTAGGCCAAGGGGAAGAGTGAGACTTAGAATCTACACAGCCATATGGTAGTTTGTGGGGGAAGATTTGGTGTACAAAGTAGATTCTTAGGCTCAGCTTCTGCTTAAAGCTAAGGCAGGGATTGGGGGTGGTGTTGGGAGGGCCCTCCATGCTGAGTTATGGTTTTGGCTTTGATGTTGCTGGTTTTAGGAGGCACCGAGAAAGCTCTGGACAGGAGGATCTGGGGGAGATTTACTTACCCACGGTATGTAAGAGAAGATTGGGGATGAGGAGTGAGGAGAAGGCTGGAGACCAGTTAGAGGTTACCGTAGCAGAGTGTAGCGAGGCTGAAAATCTAACTAGGGTGGAAGCAGCCAGGCAGGCTGGTCCTAATGTTGGGAGTTGTTCAGATCTGGTGGAGAGGTCATTACTTACAGAATTATTAATTTATACCCCACCTTAATTGCAAAGAGATTCAAAGCAGTAAGCCATCACTTTAGAATTTAATGTTCTGTTTTCCTTTTTATTTACTCATTCAGCAGCTATTTCAATGCCTGCTGTGTGCCACGTGCTATTCTTAGTACTTTACTTGTTGTATGTGTTAACTAATGCTGTGTAACAAATTACTCCTGAACTTAGCAACTCACAACAACATTTATTCGCTCACAGTTTCTGTGGAGCAGGGATCTAGATGTGGCTTAGTTGGGGTTGCTGGCCTGCGGTCTCTCCTAAGGCTGCAGTGAAGGTGGTGGCCAGGGCTGCAGTCATCTGAAGGCTGGAGTGGGGCAGGATCCACTTCCAGGCTCTCTCAGTGGCTGTTGGCTAGGTTTAGTTCCTTGCAGTCTATTGGATTGGGGCCCCAGTTCCTGGTATGTGGCCTCTCTATAGGGCAGGTCACCTTGTGGTAGTAGACACCATGAAAGTCAGAGAGAGAGAGAGACCAAGACCAGCAAGATGGAAATCAATGCCTTTTGATTTCCACTTGAAAGTGGTAGCGCATCACATTTGTCCTACTCTCTGTGTTACATGTGAATTTCTAGGTCCAGCCCACACTCCAGGGGAGAGGAGTATACAAGGCATGAATGCCAGGAGGTTGTGACCTGCGGGGTCATCTTAGAAGGCTGCCAGTTACATTTGTATTGGCTCATTGAATTCTTGCAACAATGTTAACAGTGGGCAATATTAGCCCCATTTTACAGATGAAGAAATTGAGGTAGAGATCATTTGAATCAGCTCTCAAGGCCACAACACCAATGAATAATGGAGCTGGGATTCAAACCCAGGCCCCTGGCTCCAGGATTCCACCCTTAGCCATGATCTGAACCCTTGTCTATGGGCCCTTATAGGTCATACTGTGGACCACCTCACTCCTTGAGGCCAGAGCCAATTGAATAGATGGCTCTTGGTGCCTGCGTTTCCGGAATGCTTTATAGCCAGACTGGACATTGAAGGTTCACCTTTTGATGGCTTTAAATTTATTTTTATTATTTTATTTTTTTTGAGACAGGGTCTTGCTTTGCCTCCCAGGCTGGAGTGCAATGATATCTCACTGCAGCCTCGACCTTCCAGGCTCAAGTGATCATCCAGCCTCAGCCTCCCAAAGTGTTGGGATTACAAGTGTGAGCCATTGTGCCTGGCCTGTTTGTTTTTAAATAGGAGTAATTAGTATTTGCCATATAAAAAATGTGGCTTGAGCAAGTGACCTGGGCAAATTATGAGTGACCCTGGGCAAATTATGTAAGTCATCCATGAAATGGAAAAAATAACACCTGTTTCTTAGGGGGGGACTAAATAAAAACGCTCTCTTCTGATGCTGTGGTGCTAAAATCCTCTACATTGGCTCATTGGATCCTCATGTGTAAAGTTACTTAGAATGGATGGTTGTCATAATGAATATGTGGTAAATATTTAATTCCCCTCTAGAGTGATGTGCTGGGCCTTGGGAGGCAGAGATGAATCAAAAGGGAATCCTCTATCTCAGGCTCAGCTCCTGCTGGTGGGGGAGGCAGATATTTTCATGGATTATTACATTCGAAGGGTGATATGGTTTGGCTGTGTCCCCACCCAAATCTCATCTCAAATTGTAGCTCCCACAAATCCCCTGTATTGTGGGAGGGATCCAGTTGGAGATAATTGAATCATGGGGGTGGTTCCCCTATATTGTTCTTACGGCAGTGAGTAAGTCTCACAAGATCTGATAGTTTTATAAGGGGAAACCCCTTTCACTTGGCTCGCATTGTCTTATCTGCCACCATGTGAGACGTGCCTTTAGCCTTCCACCATGATTGTGAGTCCTCTCCAGCCACGTGGAACTGTGAGTCCATTAAACCTCTTTCTTTTGTAAATTGCCCAGTCTTGGACGTGTCTTTATCAGCTGCCTGAAAATGAACTAATACAGTGGGTGCGGGTTAAGGCTCAGCTTCACATAAGGAAGGGAGAGTACTCAGAGGTGGGAGGGACCAAGATGAAGCCACCATCCTCAGGACAGTCCCAAATGCAAGGAGATGGCTTGCAGCCTGGGGGGGTGCATGGGTGCTCTCAGTCCTGAGAGTCTTGGCCTGAAGAATAAATAGGGCTGCAGCCTCTGGGACCTGCAAGGCTTTTGTAGGGCTTGTGGCTTTCCACTTTGTCAAACAGAAGGAGGACATAGGTTGAAAGACCTATCTTCCTTCTATAAAAATCCTGCCTTATGGGTGAGAACGTATCATGTTCTTACCCATGAGTGATCTTACCTGGGCAGGGTACAGTGTCCAAGCCCACAACACTTAGGGGCCTATGAAAATGTTTTAATTTCCTTTAAAATTGGAAGAAAAAATAAATATAATAATAAAGAATATATGATAATGTATCCAGCCCAGATTATCATTATATTGTCTTTATACCAATACAGTCATAAAATATAGTTTAAAAATATGTTTATGACAGCAGGAGCCCAAAAAGGCAAACATGTGTCCACAAGCACCACATGCAGTTCTGTGAATGCATCCTAGGCCCTGATATAGTTCCATCAAGTTTAGACACTGACAAATTCCAAAATACTGAGAAAGAATATTCACAGCCTTGACATCCTCAGGGAGGGTCTCAGGGAAGATTTCTCTCTTGGGCTATTTGGGCTGTGACAGCAAAGTCCCTGGGTGGCTTACACATAACAGAAATTTATTTCTCGGCTGGGTGCGGTGGCTCACACCTGTAATCCCAGCACTTTGGGAGGCTAAGGCGGGAGGATCACTTGAGGTCAGGAGTTCGAGACCAACCTGGCCAACATGGTGAAACCCCATCTCTACTAAAAATACAAAAATTAGGCATGATGGTGCACACTTGTGGTCCCAGCTACTAGGGGGGCTGAGGTGGGAAGATCACTTGAACCTGGGAGGTGGAAGTTGCAGTGAGCTGAGATCACACCAGTGCACTCCAATCTGGGTGACAGAGTGAGACCCTGTCTCAAGACCAAAAAAAAAAAAAAAAAAGGCTGGGTGCAGTGGCTTATGCCTGTAATCCCAGCACTTTGGGCGGCCAAGGCAGGCAGATCATGAGGTCAGGAGATCGAGACCATCCTGGCCAACATGGTGAAACCCCGTCTCTACTAAAAATACAAAAATTAGATGGGTATGGTGGCTCATGCCTGTAGTCCCAGCTACTCGGAAGGCTGAGGCAGGAGAATCACTTGAACCAGGGAGTCAGAGGTTTCAATGAGCGGAGATTGCACCACTGCACTCCAGCCTGGGCGACAGCAAGACAGCAAGACTCCATCTCAAAAAAAAAAAAAAAAAAAAAGAAAAAAAGAAAAAAGCAAACTCAGCAAATGGGAAATGTGCACGGGGCAGAGTCCAGAGCAGACCAGGTGCACATCCTGAGAGTCTTTTCCCAGCAGAGTCACACCTCACACACTGCTCAGTACGGCAGCCACAAGCCATACGTGGCCTGAGAGCATTTCTTTCAGAAGTGGCTGGTGTGAATCGAGATGCGATACAAGCATAAAATGCATAGTGGGTTTCAAAGACTTAGTATGAAAAAATAACACAGAATAGCTTGTGAATAATTTTAAAAATATTGGTTGCATGTTGAAATGATGAACAGTGCAATATATTGGGTTAAATCGACTCTATGATTCAAATTAATTTCAGCTGTTCCTTTTTAGCTTTTTTATGTGGCTATGAGAACACTGAAAACTACTTTTGGGGCTCACATTAAGCCTCTCTTGGTCAGCGCTAGTTCATATCAGGCAGCGTACTTAGTCATTTGTCCTCTCCACCCCCCAAGGGAGATGCCATCATTATCCCATGGTACAGATAAGAAAGTGGAGACACCTGGAAGTGGTGTAACTTCACCCATAGCTGGTAAAGGATAAATAGGGCAGGGATTTGTGCCCAGGGTGTCTGGTTCCAGAACCAGCTCTTTCGACCACTGCACATTACTGCTTTTCAAGATATCTGCACTCTCAAAGAGCGCACCACTTAGCATGGGAGACAGGAAAATAAATACTAATGTCACAGGGTTCAAATAGTGCTGTGACTGGAGTACTCACGGGATGCACAGAGAATTGATCCTGAACCATGAGGGGACATCCTGGAGGGCTTCCAAAAGGAGGTGACATTTATACTGGCCATTGAAATTGGTTAGCAGAGAAATGGGTGAGTGTGCCAGATGGTGGAACATCGTGTGTACAGGGCACATGGAAGGGAGAGGGTGCCTAGTGCCATGTTTTGGGGAATGCAGGTAGTTTGGGATGTCTGAGCAAATCCTGCAGGGGATTGTAGGGGAGATGAGGTGGGCACACGTGCAGCAGGGGTCTGATGACCCCGAGCTTTGTGGCATGGTTTAACTTTATACCCTTGGAAAGGGGAAGACATCACAGGGTTTTAAGTGGAGAAACTGCATGATCTGAGATGTGTCTGAGGAGCTCACTCTTTTGGAGAGGAGGATGGGTTGGGGGCAGTGGGGAGGCGGGGCCAGGATAGACACCCGGCATTTAGGAGGCTGTTCAGGGGCCCAAGAGTGAGATCAGGAACTCCGGACGGACGTGGTAGAGAAGGGTGTGGTCTGAGGGAGACTCTTGGGGGATGATGGATTCCAGGGCCATGTTTCCTGTGGGGGAGGCTGGATTCAGAATGAATCCTGGATGTCTTGATGCTGAATCTGAATTGCCAGTGGTGTCATTCAGAAACTGGCAAAAAAGGGAGGAAGGCAGGCTTGAGGGTAGTAGGAAGGGCACTCTGAGACAAGATGAGTTCCTCAGAGGGACCCTGGGTGACTGATTCTGCAGACAATGAAATATTAATCTAGTGTGCAGGACAGATTGATGGATTGGAGCTCAAGGCTGACAGGGACCCTCAGCAGTGGTCCGGGATCCCTGCTCTGGGGCAGGCATCCCATTAAGCATACTAAGCCCAGGATCTCATGTAATCTTTTAAATAACTTCTGATATACAACCCCAATTACACAGAAGAGAAAAATGGGCTCCGAGAGGATGACCCATTTGCTGATGGTTACACGGCTGTTAACTGGGATTCTGGGATCAAACCTCAGGTCTGGCTGGCTGAGAGGCTCCGCTCTTTCCTGTTCTGTGCTCACCTGGGGGTTTTAGGAGCAGTCCACAGAAGATCCACTGATGAGGGACACAGACAAAGTGGGGCTGGATGGTAGGAGGGAAGCCAGGGAATCGTGGTGTCCTGGATGCTGGGAGACAAGAGGCTTCCAGGAGTGCAAATGTCAGGGCTGCAAATTCCTCCTGGAGGGGAGCACTGAGAGCTCTCATTGTACCTGGCAGTTGGGCTGTCATTGAGTGGCCTTGAGTAAAGCAGTTTCAGGGACAAACTGGGCGTGCAAGTCAATTGCAGAAGCCAGAGAAATGGCTGTGAGGGGCAATGCGGAGGAGTGTTTCCAGAAAGCCAGCTCCTGGGCAGGGGGCTGTCTAAAGAGCAGGGGTGGATCTACCCTGGAGATGAAGCAGAGCCCCTCCCCTACAGAGCCCTCCATGACTGGCCTCAACTGTGTATTTGCAAATTCACGATCTTAAAGAGGCTGCCTCTCCCTCTAGAAAACATGTATGTCTCAGGTCCCACAAAACCTAGATCCACCCATGGCTGGGGGTTGGGGGATGGATGGAAAGATGGGATCAAGGAGGGTAAGTGAAGGAGCTGGCTCTCAGGCTCTGACTCCAGGCCAGGCAACCTTGAGTCAGTTATTGAACCTCTGGGTGCTTCCATTTCCTTTTCTGTAAAAAACAAACAAACAAAAAAATCATAAAAAACTCATGTCCTAAGGTCGTGGTAAAGGTTAAAGAAGATAAAGTACAGAAGGAATTCGCACAGTGCTTTGCACAGAGCAAACACTCTATACTTTTCCTATAATTTCCTGTCGTAGTGTTCATATTAATACGTATATTCCTGGTTGGTGCTCTCAGAACTTTTCCGTTGCTTTGTTGGGTTCCTCCAGTGGTTTGTGGATGGAGATCATGGGGTGTGTTAGTCCATTTGCATTGCTATAAAGGACTGTCTGAGCCTGGGTAGTTTGTAATGAGAAGACGTTTATTTGGCTCAGGGTTTGGCAGGCTGTACAGGAAGCATGGCCCTGGCATCTGCTTGGCTTCCTGTGAGGCCCCAAGAAGCTTCCAATAATGGCAGAAGGTAAAGGGGAACCAGCATGTCACGTGGCAAGAGGGAAAGCAAGAGATGGGGGAAGGTACCAGTCCCTTTTAAACAATCACATCTCATATAAACTCTTTTCTTTCTTTTTTCTTTTCTTTTCTTTTCTTTTCTTTTCCTTCCTTTTCTTTTCTTCTTTTTTTTTTTTTTTGGGGATGGAGTCTTGCTCTATCACCCAGGCTGGAGTGCAGTGGCACAATCTTGGCTCACTGCAACCTCTACCTCCCAGGTTCAACCAATTCTCCTGCCTCAAGCCTCTCGAGTAGCTGGGACTACAGGTGCGCGCCACCACACCTGACTACTTTTCTTGTATTTTTAATAGAGATGGGGTTTCACCATGTTGGCCAGGCTGGTTTCGAACTTCTGACCTCCAGGGATCCGCCTGACTTGGCCTCCCAAAGTACTGGGATTACAGGTGTGAGTCACCATACCCAGCTCACATGAACTGTTCAAGTGAGAACTCACTCATTACTGTGAGGATAGCACCAAACCATTCATGAGGAATCCACCTCCATGACCGGAACACCTCCCACTAGGCCCACCTCCGACACCGGAGATCACATTTCAGTATGAGATTTGGAGGGGACAAACAGCCAAACCATATCACGTGCTCTCCTCTTGAGTCACCCCATAGTTTGTGCCCAAAGACCAGGAGGCGCATGGGATCACGTGCCGTTTCCAGGAGAGATGTGTTGTAGGTTTGTGGGCCTTGAAGGGCTGTGGGCACTGAGCCCGCCCAGATTCTCTGGACACATGCTCCAATGGTGTCCGCTCACAGACGTGGACCCCAGACCTGCACCATCCCCTGCAGGATGCCCTAGAGCAGAGAGATGCCCCCTTTGCTCTGGCTCCACTCTCTGAGAACCAAACCTTTTAAACTTTGAGCAAGTTGCTGGAGGACAGAGTGGGCCTGGGAGTGCAAAAGTAACCCCTCTCCCAAAGGAGGAGACAGGATTCCCGAACATCCTCTGGGGCAGCCCTGGGTGGTGGAGTCCGCCTGGACAGCTGGTGTCCGTCTGCAGGCTCCTGCCTCAGGCCCTGGAGTGGCAGCTTGGCAGGTCCAGACTCTTCCCTAGGGACAGTTGAGGCTGGGAACCCTGGACCTCTTCCCTGGGCCTGAGCCGCTTCCCCGTGCGGCCGTTCGCCGAGCGGCCACTTGATGGCGCTGTGGCTCCACCGGGCGCGGGCGCGGGCGGAGCGGCGCGTCTGCTTCCAGCCGCCGGGCCGGTGCTGCCGCGGTCACCCCCCGGCGCCTGGCTGTGCCCGGCGCGTCCGCCCGCCCGGCTCGCGGCTGGTGGGGCGCAGCCCCCGCGGCCAGTTCTGCCCGAAGCACAAAGCCGCTGCTCAAAGCCAGCGCCTCCTGCTTGCAGCTCCCCAGTGAAAGAAATTTGGGTCCTTGGTGGTGTTTTTCTCCCTGGCCTGGATGGTCCTGCAGAGGCCCCTTGCCACCTAATGACTTTATTCTTCTTAAAACATGTTTCTTTCTTTCTTTGCTTCTTGTTTTTGTTTTGATTTGTTTATTGGCCTGTACTCCGTTTCTGCCATCTTACCAATAGCTCCTGACCAAGCCCGGGGCCTGCTAGAGAACTGTAGTTTAATTTCACCTCCACCGGCCAAGCTGGTCTGTTTCCTCTTTTCAAGCTTCCCTGCGGTTCTAACTTTGCTCCAAAAGATTCCTCTTGGAGCTTTTGCTTGGGAGAGAAAGGTGTTTGAACGCAGAGTTCAAGCGAGCTGGCCAAAATGGAATGCAAAAGAAGAAAATTTAAAAGAGAAAAGAAGGAGGCTTCTCAGAAATGAACTTTTCATCTGATTCCAAATATTCTGCAGTGCAGTTTTGTAAAAATACCAGAAAACACAAAGAAGGAAATAAAAAAGTCTATGATTTTGCGTCTAGAAACGGCTTTTGTATTTTAATATGCCTTTCCACGATTTATTGTCATTGCACAGATATACGTTCCCTTTCATCCCCCCGATTGGGTCAGTTTGCTCAGTTTATCTGGGTCGCCTGCTTTTTCATTGAACGCACTGGGAGCGTTTTTCCTTGGCAAGCTGGTTTCTGCAAGTTTCCCTCAAGTAGGTCCACTCTTGAAGTTTTGCATGCGGGTCACTCCCAGCCAGGTTGCTGTGTGAGATAGCCTCACTGAAGCTGGGATTTGGACGTTTGGAAGAGGATGATTGAATTGTAGTTTCCAGGGAGGGCAGAATTGTGAGCGATTTTTGGAAGACCAGAGTTGCCCTTATTTGTTTAGCAAAGCGAGCAGCCCCACTTCAAGTCAGCGGTTCTCAAAGAGCTTGAGCAGGGTGCTGAACTGAGGCCTCTGAGCTTTGAGCGCCCCTCCCAGAACCCCTAGGCATCTGAATGCAGGTCGGAGGCTTCCCAGGCTGCCCGGAGTCTGGGGACTGAGAGGCAGGGCTCAGGGGTCACTGAATCAGGCCCTTCCTTGTCCCTCTGGAGGACCCCGGGATAAATGCAAAAAAGGCGTGTGTGTGTGTGTGTGTGTGTGTGTGTGTGTGTGTGTGTGTGGCGGGGGGGGTATGTGTGTGGTGGGGGGATTCGGAGGTGGAGAAGGCAGATCAGGCCGCTTGTCTAGGTTTGTCCTCCCTTTGGGACAGGAGCAGTGTGGCTGCCAGAGCTGACCGCCTTCCTGCAGTTCCGAGCGTGCCGAGCTCAGCAAGCTTGTTCTTCCACCTAGGGCTGGAAAGGGCAGCGGGCAGAAACCGGGCTGGGGCTGGCATTAGCTTTCCCTCCTCCCAGCTTCTCTCCAGCGCAGCAGGGCACCTCTAGCCCGGAAAAAGAAAACTTTCTTTCTCTTATTTCTGTTTTTGGCTGCTGCTAATCTCCTCCTGAGGGGCTGTGTGGCTTCTTGGGACTCTGGAAAGAAACCGCAGGGGACAAGGACAAAGGAAACAGCTACTGTAGTCACTGCAGCTATGCAGGCACTGTGCTAGCCCAGGAAAGGCCTGGACGTTCAGGTCTGCTGTGCCGGGGGTGGGCCCAGGAACAGAGCAGTGGGCCCATCGCTCTGCAGCCACAGCCGCCCGGGCTCAAACCTTGGCTCTGCCCTTACCTGGCTTCGTGATCTTGGGGGATGCACAGGACACTCTGTGCCTCAGTTTTCTTATCTGTAAAATGGCGCAAATACCTACCAAGTAATAGGGTTGATGTAAAATGTAGTTGAGATAATGGAGGGTAATTTCTTTTTTTTTTCTTATGCTTAAATTTTGGATCCATTTTGTGTTGATTTTTGTATATTGAGTGGTAATTTCTTAGAAGCTAGAACGTTATTAAATGCTGCTTATGAGCTAAATACTGTGCCAAGGCCTCTGTCCAGATCATTCCAGTTAATCTACTCAAGACCCCAACAGCACAGGTGTTGCTATATTTCTGTGGGGAGGAGCTGAGACCCAGGGAAGTCATTGTACTTTGCCCAAAGTCACCCTGATGTCAAGCATTAGAGCAAGAATTTGAACCGCAGAGCTTAACTCTTAACCATTTTGCTAACTGGCTGTCTCTCCAGGCCCCCATCACCCTTTCCATCACCCTCCCCCGCCCCAGGGGCATCCTGTCAAATGGCAGTTCCCGCCTCGTTTGCCTCATCATCTCCAGTTTAGAGCTTCATGGATCTCTCCCTCTTGAAGTCATGGGACGGATTTCCCATCTCAGAAACTGCACAAGAAACAACCTTGGAGTTTTGAACAAAGGATATTCAAGGAGTATTCAAGAGTGAATCTTCATAATCATGGTCATGAGACATGAGAAAAAAGGTGTCTACCATGTCTTGTCTCTGGTCATAAAGAACATTGGCTGGGTGTGGTGGCTCACGCCTGTAATCCCAGCACTTTGGGAGGGCAAGGTGGGCGGATCACCTGAGGTCAGAAGTTCGAGACCAGCCTGGCCAACATGACAAAACCCGTCTCTATAAAAATACAAAAATTAGCTGGGTGTGGTGGCGGGTGCCTGTAATCTCAGCTACTTGGGAGGCTGAGGCAGGAGAATTGCTTGAACCCGGGAGGCGGAGGTTGCAGTGAGCTGAGATCACACCACTGCACTCCAGCCTGGGGTACAAAGGGAGGCTCTGTTAAGAAAAGAAAAGAAAAAAAAGAACATTCCTTTGAAGGATGTATGTTTTGCGGGTGCTTATGTGTGCACGTATGTGTGCACACGTGTGTAGAATCCTCACTACTGGAGGTGGAGAGAACACAGGAGCTAGAAGATGTGACCCAGGGCATCCGATGGGGGTGATACAGAAGACAGTACCCCCCAGGAAGGCGGGGCTGGGGTGGAGTGGAGAGAAAAGTAGGAGACAGCTGCCGAGGCAGGTGGAAAGATCTGGGGTGACTTCTTAGGCGCCCCCACCTAAGTGCCTCTGTCTAGATGCCACTTCAGTTCCCCAGATTCCTTTAAAGAAGAAAAAAGCCTTTCACTGGACACTTGGGGGGTGAGGCTTAGCAGGGCAATGGCTGAGGTGACACTTGGGTGAGAATGAGTTTCAATGAAAGTCTCATCCATCAGCCAGGGAGCAGCACGGTTCCTCCGGCCCTTTCCATTTTGAAGAGGGTGAAGATGGTGATGAAGGATTGCTGCCGGGTGGCGGCAATGGGAAGGCTGTCACGCAGCAAACCTGGGACCTGATTTTGCTATGGTGACAGCATTGACTTTCTACTGGGCCTGATGTCTGTAGGGAGGGACTTTGTGATGTGATGGACAGCTGTCAGCTGTCAGCCATCTATTTCCTCTTTAAGTCTGGCCGACTTCATTGCAGGGCTGCTGTCCTTAGGATTTGCTCACTGAGATATTTTCCAGGCTGCACAAAGTGTGACAGCACAATTGTGGAAGACTTCACACACACACACACACACACACACACACACACACACACACAGAAGTTGTTAAGGAGTAGACCTCCAGTCGAGATGGGTGCCAGTCATAGCCTGCAAAAGCCACAAGTGACCCCAGGCAGATGGAGATGACCCGTGTTCCATCCAAGGTGAGGTTATCCGGAAATCTCACAGACCCTGTCCTTCCCCACCGTCCCCACAGAAGATCTGTCCTCAGTAAGTGGTGGTGTTACCCTAAGTCTTACGATGCTGGTGGCTGGCTTGTGTATTTACTGCCAGGACAGGAGACACCGGCCCTTCATTGAGCTCTAAAAATAACTCTGTAGAGATATTGATATGACATATTTCATCAAGCGGGGAAGCTTGATGAAAACGGTCCTGGAGGACCCTGGCATGTATTGATGTATCGGGGCAATTACTGTCTCAGGTGAGACTGAGCAACAGGCTGCGTGAGCCCCACCGTCACAGGCAGGAGTCTGTGCTAAGACCTCCGTGCATGCTTGGAAGTGTGTCATCATACGTACATCCTGCCTGCAGATAGGGCAAAGTATTCCTGATCATCCTGTTTGTGACAAGCCTGCGCTGAGAACAGCCCTTCATAGGGAACCATGGAAGACCCTGCCTTCGGAGTGTATTGTGAGAACACACAATGTAAACACTAGTTTCCATGTATTGACCACCTGCTATGCCCGGAGAGTATTCTGCACATGTGTTCAGCACCTTCCTCGATTCTGGAAGGGAGGTATCATTTATATCTTATGAATGAAGAAACATGTTCAGAGAGGTTAAGCTACATGGCTGAAGTCACACAGCTTATTGGTAGCAAAGCTGGCGACCTGACCAGGTCTGCCTGCCTCCCCAGCTAGTGAGCGCCCTTCCTGCCTGGCTCCACGTGACACCAAGCTCTGGAGGCATAAAAAGCCACCACTCAGGGGAAGGATGGGATAGCATGCAGGCATGTCTCAATGAAACCAAATGACTGACTTGCTCTCTGCCCTCTTGTGAGCCTGACCCAGCTGAAGATGCCCCATTGGAGTGGCAGAGACAGCCCACCTGCCCTGCTCCCTGAGGCTGCCTGGGGATGCCCCAGGGGGTTTGAAGAACTCTCTAGACAGAGAGGCTGGAGGAGATCATAGCTTTCTTCTGAGATTTGACCTCTATGGTCTGGCAGTTGTTGGAGAATCAGCTGGACGAGGTTGTGCTGTGGACAGACCCCTCTGAGGTTTCTGTGTCCCCAGTAGGATTTCCAAGCAGAAGGGCATCCAGGTGACCACCCCCTGACTACAGGATGGCAGCCACGTGCACACTCCTGTGCATTCATCTCTGGATGGAGCAGACAAGGGGAGTTCACTGTCCTTGGTTTGAACACACTTCAGCCCTTCTTCTCCCACCCTGTTGGCTTGGCCTGGGGTTGTTATTATATCACGCAGACAGCAGATTTTTCTCCTGATTGGGAAGCAGCTGAGGAATCTTTCCTTGGATTGATGGACAAAAGACCAAGATGAACCTGCTTGGGTTTAGGCCTAAGCCTTAGGTGAACATAGTTAGGCCTGCACCCCGACCTTTTCCTGAGATTTTTAGAAACTCACTTTCTGAAAATAGAGTGAGAAGCAAAATAGTTGTTTGCTTGCGTGGGCAAAAAGGACAGTGGATACATTTGCTTAAGTAAATTGTGGGCTGAACATTTGTCCCCTCCAGCTGCCCTGTGGTTGAGATGTGTGTCTTCTACTTGTAAACATCTGTACCTGAAATAAGTTTTGATATATGTATATGATGTTTTTATTTAAGACCTCTTATCTGTAGATCTTCATGGGAGAAATTTATTCATTTGTTAATTTATTCAACAAATATTTGTGGAGCATGTGCTATTAACCTGGCACTGTGCTCTGTGCTGGGGATAAAAAGATACAGGTAGACAAATGCCCTCACCGACAGTTCCCATACAGTGAGCAGACAGACTTGTCAACAAGTAATTATAATAGTACGTGATCCATGGCTGAAGAGAAGTTGACTCTTAGGGATACCCTGAGGGATGTGTGGCTCAGTCTGTCTGAGGCTGGTAGGGAGGCTTTGTGAGAGACATTCAATGGCCATTGAAGGATGAGGGGTTCAAAGAGCGTTGCAGGGTGGGAGAGTGGGGAAAGGCATCCCAGGGAGAGGGAACAGCATGTGCAGAGGCACAGAGGCATGAAAGGATCTGTATAGGAATCTTGGAAGTTGGGTGTCTGCTGGAACAGTGGCTTTTTTATGTCAAGGACAAATTAAGAAGGATCTTGAATAGAGTGCTAAAAGATGTCAGCCTTATTTTAATGAGAGAAGGAATGAAAAAAGAAATTTCTCTCAAGGGTCTTAGATAGTAAGTATATCAGTCAGGATAGTTTAAGCTATGCTGCAGTAACAAACATCCCCAAATGTCAGTGGCTTAAAACAAAGGTTGCTTCCTCATTCGTGTTATATGCATAATATGGGTTGTGGAGGAGGCAGGCTGTGCTTCAGGAAATTAGGATGACAGTGGCTCCACCATTTTATACCACCTCCATCTGAACCTATGATTCAGGGTTATTGCAGCAGGGAGAGATGGGAGAACTGCTCACAGCCCATTGTCCACAATGTGCTGGGTGTATGGCCCTGTCATCCAAGAGGGTCAGGAAGCATAGGTGCTCATGTGGGCTATTTGGTTTGCATGGCTGTCTCTGCCTGTTTGTGATATGATAAACTTTTGCAGGGGATGGATGTGGAAAGGGCCAAAGAGTTAGGTATCTGGGTCTAAACAGTTTATTTTTCCTTTCTAGTAGGGAAGCTGCAGTTGTGGCTGGGGAGCCCTGTGTGGTGCTTGTCAGGAGCGGCCAGGGGAGCCGCTGGTCTTAGGCATGTACTGTCCACTGTTTGCTCATGGTGAGGACGTGCGCTGACCTGGGATATAACTGAATTTGTGCCTTGTTAGGGCATTCCACATGGAGTTTTATTGCCCTTCAAAACGGGAGATTTATTTATTTATTTATTTATTTTTTTGAGACAGAGTCTCGCTCTGTCACCAGGCTGGAGTGCAGTGGTGCAGTCTTGGCTCACTGCAACCTCTGCCTCCTGCGTTCAAGTGATTCTCCTGCCTCAGCCTCTGGAGTAGCTGGGATTACAGGCGCCCGCCACCACACCCAGCTAATTTTTGTATTTTTAGTGGAGTCGGGGTTTCACCATGTTGGCCAGAACAATCTTGATCTCTTGACCTCGTGATCTGCCCGCCTTCGCCTCCCAAAGTGCTGGCATTACAGGCGTGGGCCACTGTGCCTGGCCCAAAATGGGAGATTTTAATAGACCCCTTTTCTGCTGGGCTATCGGGCTATGGATCTGGTGGGCATTGAGTAGCCCCAGGATGGTCCCACAGAAAGCTTTCCTGCAGAATCCAGTAGCATATTGTACAGTGGGTATTTGTGGAGGACTTTGATTCTTTAAGCGGAATTGTTCAAGAATTGGCATTCAGACCCCCCTGTTTTCTTCCTGTGCAGATAATTTTTCAGCCACTTCTCTTCAGGCCAAAGGGAGGAGAAAGCTGCCTGGCCTTGTCAGGTGAGACTTGTCCAGTGCCTCCTTCAGGCCATTCCCGAGGAGGAAGGACTGTTTTGGGCCTCTTCTGTTTGGCTTTTCTGCTTGCTAAAGGCCGGGATGCGAATGAGATTGGAGAAATCTGGCATTGGAAGCTAAGCACTGTGTCCCAGGACATTGGATGAGAAGGCCGTAGAGTTATGGGGTGATGTTAGGGCTTACCTTTGTCACAATCTATCTCAGAGGCAAAAGTATACTTTTTTTTTTTATTTTGTTTTTGAGACAGAGTCTCGCTCTGTCCCAGGCTGGAGTGCAGTGGCATGATCTCAGCGCACTGCAACCTCCGCCTCCCAGATTCAAGCTATTCTCCTACCTCAGCCTCCCGAGTAACTGGGATTACAGGTGCACGCCACCATGACCGGCTAATGTTTGTATTTTAGTAGAGATGGGGTTTCACCATGTTGTCCAGGCTGGTCTCGAAGAGGCAAAAGTATACTTTTGATTTGCTTTCAGGCTGGTTGGTAGGAAAACCTCCCAAAAGGGTTAAAACTTGAGTGTTACAGGTGGATTTGTTTTGATACATGATGAACTCTGTATTGGTACACGAGTTTGGGAAAGGCTTGTGGGTACCATTTAATGCCTAGTAGCTGTCCCTGCCTGCGGGCCCATGGTTCCTCGAGTTCAGCAGTTCTGAAACTAAATTACTGCCCATCTTATTCAAACCTATGTTCCTGTTACCAATTTCTATACAGCAGTCCAAACATAATTGTCTCAGCTGGGTGCGGTGGCGCACACCTGTAATCCCAGCACTTTGGGAGGCCGAGGTGGGTGGATTACTTGAGGTCAGGAGTTCAAGACCAGCCTGGTCAACACGGGGAAACCTCGCCTCTATTAAAAATACAAAAATTAGCTGGGCATGTTGGTGCATACCTGTTGTCCCAGCTTCTCAGGAGGCTGAGGCAGGAGAATTGCGTGAACCTGGGAGGCAGAGGTTGCAGTGAGCCGAGATCGCGCCACTGCACTCCAGCCTGGGTGACAAAGTGAGACTCTATCTCAAAAAATAAACCCCTCAAAAAAAAAAAAAACAAAAAACACAACAACACATAATCGTCTTAACTCTCTGCTTTCTTTCATCCTCTGCATTTAAATTCTGTTCAGTCCTGTCATCTGCAACTTCCTTAGCTTCGATCAGATGATTTATTTCTTAGGCTGTTGCAATCGGTCTCTCTTAATGTCTTCTGTCTTATTTATTTCACCTTCCATGCTGACACTGGGATCATTTCACTGTTAAGAACCTCAGTTTCCTCATCTGTAAGATGGGCCTCATTGTACATCCCTCAAGGCTGTGGGGGAAGGGGATATGAGATAGTGCATGTAAAATGCATAGCTCAGTGTCAGGAAGTAGCGCTCAAAAAAATGTTAGCTCTCCCTATCTTTCTGATTACCAATAACGTCACTTCCCTCTTCTCCCCGGCCAGAATGTTCCTTTTTTTTCATTTCATATCTTTAATTCCGTATTTCTTCATGATAAAAGGAGAAACTCTATGATGACAATAGTTAAAGGAAAACTTGACATCAATATGGTTTTGGTGACACTTTGGATATTATTGTGGACGTATATAATTGTTACTTTGAACTGATATGATATGTTTCGAGAGTGATTGTCGTTTAGTGTGGATTGAATCGATGGCTGGAATTTGAGTTTTGGAGACATGGAATTATTAGGATAACCAGTGTGTTTGGTGTTAGAAGGGCACTTGTTTTTTTTAAATTACTTTTCATGCCTGCTGTGTTTTTATGTATGCTGCGTTTAGGCTAATGACTCCTCAGAAGGAATTTGGCTATATATCTGGGAGTCTATAGCGGTTGCTTTATTGGGAATGGTGTTGAGGGATGGGGGAGGCCAGGGTGGGTGATTCTTAAAGGGGAGCCTAAGGGTGAGATTTCTAACCAAGATGCCTACGTCATTGTCTTCCTTGAAATGCTCTTCAAATTTTAGCGTGAAACACCCTCTGGGGATGGTTTGCGTTTGTTTTTGTTTTTGAGACGGACTCTTGCTCTGTTGCCCAGGCTGGAGTGCAGTGGTGCGATCTCGGCTCCCCGCAACCTCCACCTGCCGAGTTCAAGCCATTCTCCTGCCTCAGCCTCCCAAGTAGCTGGGACTACAGGTGTGCCCACCACACCTGGCTCATTTTTGTATTTTCAGTAGAGATGGGGTTTCACTGTGTTGGCCAGGCTGGTCTCGACCTCCTGACCTCGTGATCTGCCTGCCTCGGCCTCCCAAAGTGCTAGGATTACAGGCTTGAGCCACCACGCCCGGGCTGGGGACAGTTTTGACACAGAAGTGAGCTGATACTCCCGAGAGCTCTAGAGCTTTGGCCTGGACATTTCTTTCTAGCCTGGAAATTTCTTGGAAGTCTCCTTTATAATTCATGCTCAAAATTCCTGGGAATGCTGCACCTTCTTCCACCATGAAATGACAGCATTGCAGACTGTTGTTTCACTGCCCTCTTGTTCTAAACTCAAATATCCTTCAAGAAATTACAAAGGGTACTCCCTTTGCTGGCTTCCCCTCTGTTAAGCTGTGGGTACAGACATAAACCCTTGCCAGCCAGATGGCGTTTTCTTTTTCTCCCGGTTGGCCTCTGTGTGCTCAACAGAAATGTTCCCACCCTTTGGATAAAGCATGGGCTGCAACCTGCAACATTATTGCAGGCTTTGTTCTTAGATTATGTGCCCCAGATAGATTCAGCCAGGGATTTTTTCATCAAGTTGGTATGTGGGTGGAAGGAGAGGACTTGGGTTTCTTTTGTAAGGACAGAGATAGGAATAAGGGAGAGGCCAGGAGGTGATGTACTGGAAGATCATCAAAATGAAGAAAGAAACAAATATGTGGAGAGACAGTTACTTGAATATCACATCAATGGTGTTTGTTTTCTGTGGATTTTCTCTGGGCTGGCGGGCAGGTGATATTTTGAAGTACAAAGGATCATCTAACCTGGTGCATCTCTTGGCATATTCTGATGCCTCTGGGTCTACAGCAACAAATCCATCATATCATTAGGGATATTTTCTCTGTCCCTCATCCCCACTCCTGAGAGGTTATCTGAACCAGATGCACGGCCTACCAAGTGGCTGAATTTTCTCTTAGTGGGTTGCATAGATTGCAGGTGATTCCCAACTAACAGAGAGAGCAGAGACCAAAAGAGATACTGTCATACTTTTAGAGACAGGCTGCTTCGGGAACCAATTTCTGAGGCTAGATGTTCTCTTGTTTTCCCTCCATTTTCCAAATTCTTAGGTTAATTAAGAGCAAAAGGAGTAAGCTATTAGAATTTTTACTATCCACACTACTTTGTGTGACTTTGCAAGTCGATTGAGTTGACGAGCGGTTTGTTTTTAGAGTGGTTTTGGAATTGAGAATGTGAAGCTTAATAGTTTTTTTTCTTTTAGGGACTATGAATGGACTTATCTTTAGCTGGGCTGTATGTACCTACAAATAAATCTTGATTTTCCGAGAGAGAGAGAGAGAGAGTATGTGGGTGTGTGTGTGTGTGTGTGTGTGTATGTGTGTACCTGGACCTGCACTTCCTGGCTGGTGTATCTATGTGTGCACAAATATATGCAGGACTATAAATAAAAACCACAAATGAATGCCTTAGACTGAAACATGAGGGCTGCTCTTTCTATTTTGTGCAACAAATGAGGCATGCAGATCTCCTCTGGAGGAGAAATAGCAGCTCCGGGAAGAGCCTGGCACCTTTGCTCTTTGGGTTTCTGCACCATGCCATCTTGTGGTTAGCAGGGGAGACAGGGCGTTAGGCCTGGGGATATCCTGGGCCCAGCTCCAGGGCTACCCCTGGGCCTCCCTTTCCCCAGTGGGTGCCTTTTCCTTGTGCTAACTTTAAGGATAAACCCTGATTTTGATGTTCCAAGGTAATGTGGTATAGGCCTCAAAGACAGACTATTGATCTTTTTATGTAGTTTCCTTATGGATGATACTTGTCGGTTTATAAGGCTAGTGGAAGGCCTGTGTGTGTGTGTGTGGGGTGGGGGGTGGGGGGTTGGAGTTGGGAGTGAGCTTGGTGAGCAGGTATGGGGATACCAGGGCAACCTGAGAGGTAGGCCACGTCATCACCATTTACAATAGGCTTCCAGGAGAGTGAAAACGTTATCAGTGTCACCTAGACCGAAACAGAGCCAGGGGTAATAACCCAGGATGGTACACTGCAAGCCTACATCTATCCGTTGTTATTTTCCATCCTTCAAAGAAGAATAAATACTAAAAAAAGAAGTTGAATGAATGCCGATTGAATGAATGAAATACTATAGAAGATACCTGGAAAAGTCAGAAGACACATACACCCACACCCACACACACATACACCATACTCCTCAAGGAGTTGACCATCTAGACATTTAGCCATGTACCTTTAGGCAAGTTACGGAACCTCTCTGTGCCTGAGTTTCCTCATCTGTAAAATGGGCAGACTAAAAATAATGAGCACATACACTGGAGAGGATTAAATAAGTTAAGAATTATTAGATGCTTGGGACAGTATCTGGTACTTCTTTGTGCTCAGTGTGTTTCAGCTATTATTGGGATGATGGTTGTGATGGGGGCAGAGTAGAATCCTCTAGGTAGTGCTGGGAGAGACAGCGTGCAGTGTGAGTTGAGAATGGCCCTGGGGGATGCTATGGGCATACAAGGAGGGTGTCACCAGCTGATGGGTGGCTGGTGTGGGCTGCATCAGGTCTCCAAGGAGGAAGGATGATGAGTTGAGCCACGGGGCCAGGGACAACATGAGGAGGTGACAGGAAGGAGACTGGCCTTGACAGAAAGGTGCAGGTTGTAGCCTCCAGGAGAGTGGCCACCCTGGGGACAGGGGGGACTTGAGATGGCTGCTTCACCATGAGTTGTCTGGGGTGGTGCCAGCCAGGAAAGCATTCGAAAACCTCGCTGGGGTTCAGGGTGGCATTCAGGGAAGAGGCGGCAGAGAAGACCAGATAAACGTCTCTGAGCTGAAGAGGCACAGAATGAATGAATGAATAGCATGATAGGTGGTGAGGGGCAGTCAGAGATGATGAGAAAATGGAGTGCGGCATGAGGAGAGCTTGGTAGGCACCCACGTCCTGGAGCACTGAGCTTGCAGCATCGTGGTCCCTTTATGCAACAAGGCTGGTGCCTTCCATGCAGGTGGACATGGGGTGGGAGAAACTGTGAGGGAGAAGCTGTGAGGAGATGGGAGCACCTCACAGGTTAGAATGGCGAGTCAAGCTGACCAGTGAGACCTGGCAGCCTCTAACAGCAGTGCCAGCCCTAGCCTGCGTTTCCTCTCGGTGCCTACTCACAGCACCAACTCTGAACCTCACCCCAGACTCTGACCCTGTTGGTCATGAGCCAGACCTGGGAATCTGTATCAGACACAAGCTTGCAATGCCCCAAGGCCTGGGGGCAACCCATCCCAAGGATGATGACTCCCTAAATGAAAGCGTTAAATTCCTTAGAGGAAGAAGGAACAGGACCAGTGGGGACTAGGGGAAGAGGGGAGGAGGAGAGTGGACAAGACTGAGAAGACACTTCCTAATTGAGTGGCAGCAGGATGGCGGTGACATTGATGGGGTGGAGAAGGAGCATCCGCTTACCTTGCTCACACTTTTACTTCTTTTTTCTTTTCTTTTTTATTGAGATGAGTTTCACTCTTGTTGCCGAGGCTGGAGTGCAGTGGTGTGATCTCGGCTCACTGCAACCTCCACCTCCCGGGTTCAAGTGATTCTCCTGCCTCAGCCTCCCTAGTAGCTAGGATTACAGGCATGCAGCATCAGGCCCGGCTAATTTTTTGTATTTTTAGTGGAGAGGGGGTTTCTCCATATTGGTCAGGCTGGTCTCGAACTCCTGACCTCAGGTGATCTGCCCACCTCAGCCTCCCAAAGTGCTGGGATTAAAGGCATGAGCCACCGCGCCTGGCCGCTCACACTTTTGATACTTCTTTACAGTTCCTCAATGCTATGGTCTGAATGTTTATGTCTCCCCCAAAACTCATGCCTTAAAACCTAATCCCCAATGTGATAGTATTAGGAGGTGGGGCCTCTGGGAGGCGATTGGGTCATGGGGGTGGTGTCCTCACAAATGCAACAGTGCCCTTATAAAAAAGAGCATATTTGGAGCCAGGACAGTGAGAGGATCTGAAAACCATACTATGTAGACATAGTTGTCAGATTTGATAAATCTTGTGTGTTGAATGAATGAATAGCCTGGATGAGAGGTGACTGAGAATAACAACTAATTTTGGTGTCTGAAAAGCTGCCATGGCAAGAGAATGTTTGTTCCATGTTATTCTATAACGCAAGAATGAAACATCCTCATAGAAGCTCTTGAGTGACAGATTTCAGCACAATTCAGGGAGAGCTTGATTGGCAAGAATCTCAGTTACTTTTGTCGTTAGTTTCAATCTGCTGCCTTGCGAAACCCCTCCAAACGGGAAATAAGCTCCTTGGACTGAGTTTCCATTATTCTCCTTTTTCCAGAGGGCTCGTTGGTGGAGCCAGCTTTGATAACCGTGTGGCAGATTCAGAGGGGAGGCGGGAGTGCAGGTGAATGAACTAACTGTGATTGGGGCTCCTTTGTACAACCAACTTGGCTCCAGTTGGGCACAAAATAAACCTGTGGCAATTTAAAAATTATGTATGTATGTATGTATGTGTGCGCTTTTTGCTGAAGAATAGTGTATAAAGTACACAAATCTTAGGGACAGCTCAATGAATTTTTACATGTGTATAAATCCACGTAACCACCATCCAAACCAGGATACTATTGAACATTGCTGTCAGTCTGGAAGGTGCCATCTTGTCACCTGTCAGTCAGCAGTTCCCTCCCGCCTTCTCCCCTAGGTAACCACAATATGGAGATTGTTTATGTTGTAAAGGGAAGGTTTACTCTCTCACAGCTAAGGGTCAAAGACAAGCCCACGTGAAAAGAAAAGAAGGGATATTTGCTTGTGGAGGTTTTTCTAGGTTTGGTTTGAGTTAAAGATGCTGGACTGGCGTGGTGGTTCACGCCTGTGATCCCAGCACTTTGGGAGGCTGAGGCAGGTGGATCACTTGAGGCCAGGAGTTCGAGATCAACCCGGCCAACATGGCGAAACCCTGTCTCTACTAAAAGTACAAAAATTCGCTGAGCGTGTTGGCACATGCCTGTAATCCAAGCTGCTTGGGAATTGCTTGAATCCAGGAGGCAGAGGTTGCAGTGAGCTGAGACTGCGCTACTGGACTCCAGCCTGGGCAACAGAGTGAGACTGTCTCAAAAAAAAAAAAAAAAAAAAAAAAAAAAGAAAAACAAAAACCAACTTGGTAGATCCTAAGATCTTTTTCTCACTGAAATATTTAAGCACTGAATTTTAAGAAAACTTTTTATTCATTCGTAGACTTTTATCTGGCCAGATTTCCACTTTGAGGGCTTTTCTTTCTAGTTATCTGACAAACCATAAATTTTATTTCTTTTAAGGGCAAAACCAACCTCCAAGCACATTTATGGCCCAAGTTTTAAGAGCTGGCCGCAGTTTCTATCCTGTATCTCTGGTTAAACGTGTTTTCTTTTTCTTGGAGCACATTTTTCAAAGAGGGGCTAAAGCTATGTGCTCCTCTGGAGAGAACTCCTGCCTGCCCAGCAGGAAAGAAAATGCCAGAGAAACCTCCAACCTGGGTTCTGCCCCTGGTAGCCAGGTCTCAGGCTAGAAGCCTTCTTTTTGGTTGCACTGGAGTCCTTCTCTACCTCACCTTTGTTGTTTCTTTCTTCTTGGTTTTTATGTATTCTCCTCTGCCTCCTTTAAAGAGTGGCAACTTTTTGGACTTTGGACAATTCCTGTGTAGCAATCTGGGCTGATTTTAGAGAGTCCCTCTGTTTCCTGCTTTCCGGTGAACTGATTGGTTGATGAACTGATTTTATTTACCTTCCCCTGGAGGAAGTAGAGTCCCGGGATGCTGGGGAGGCCCTCTGGGGACCCCTGAATGCCCTTTATGTTGACCCCTTGTCTTTTTGTTTGGGTTCCTAGGGCTGTGGACTGAGAGGCAGCATAACTTTGAAATGATATCTATTGAAGGAGTCTCTTTCTGCTTCTCACCATATTGGGAAGAAGATGGATTAAAAACATTTATTTACTTTCAATTGTGGTAAAATATACATAACATAAAATTCACCATTTTAGCCTTTTTTTTTTTTTTTTTTTTTTTTTTTTTTCTGAGATGGAGTCTTGCTCTGTCGCCCAGGCTGGAGTGCAGTGGTGCAATTTTGGCTCACTGCAACCTCTGCCTCCGGGGTTCAAGTAATTCTCCTGCCTCAGCCTCCCAAGTAGCTGGGACTACAGGTGTGCACCACCACGCCTGGCTAATTTTTGTATTTTTAGTAGAGACAGGGTTTCACCATGTTGGCCAGGATGGTCTTGATCTCCTGACCTTGTGATCCAGCTGCCTCAGCCTCCTGAAGTGCTGAGATTATAGGCGTGAGACACTGCGCCCGGCCTTTTTTTGTTTTTTTTTTTTAACAGGGGGTCTCACCATGTTGCCCAGGCTAGTCTTGAACTCCTGGGCTCACACAATTCTCCTGCCTAGGCCTCCTCAAGTGCTGGGATGACAGGTGTGAACCACCATGCCTGGCCCCTATGTTAACCATGTTTAAGTGTACAGTTCAGTGGCATAAAGCACATTTATACTGTTGTACAACCATCATCACCATCCATCCACAAAACTTTTTTATCTTGCAAAACTGAAACTCTATCTCTATGAAACAATCATTTCCCGTTCTCTTTTCTCTCCAGCCCCTGGCAACCATCATTCTGCTTTTCATCTCTACAACTCTGACTGTTCTATGTGCCTCATATGAAAGATATTATATAGTATTTGTCTTTTGTGATTGGCTTATTTCACTTAGTTTTAACATCCTCAAGGTTCATCCACATTGTAGTATGTATCAGAATATCCATCCTTTTTTTTTTTTTTTTTTTTTTTTGAGATGGAGTCTCGTTTTGTCGCCCAGGCTGAAGTGCAATGGCGTGATCTCGGCTTACTGCAAGCTTCGCCTCCCAGGTTCAGGCCATTCTCCTGCCTCAGCCTCCCGAGAAGCTGGGACTACAGGCGCCCACCACCACGCCTGGCTAATTTTTTTTTTTTTTTTTTTTTTTAGTAGAGACGGGGTTTCACCGTGTTAGCCAGGATGGTGTTGATCTCCTGACCTTGTGATCCACTTGCCTCGGCCTCCCAAAGTGCTGGGATTATGGGCTTGAGCCACTGCACCTGGCCAGGAATTTCCATCCTTTTTAAGGCTGAATAATATTCCACTTGAAGAGCATAGAGTTTTTAATGCATGTGTATCATAGACCCTAAGTCTTCTATATTTCCCATGTATTGGGCACATTCTATATTCCTGACCAGGGACCTGTTGTCTTGTCTGGGGACTTCCAGGTGTAGTTTGTATTTTAGATGGGGAATTATGAGGGTGGATTCTTTAGGCAGGTAATCTTGTGAAGTTCCTTATTTCTAGTGTTCACTGCACAGAAAGCTTTGAGGCGTGGTCTAATACTTCAGTGCTTTTGGCAGCAACCATTCCTATATTTCCAGAAATGTGATTATGATTGTTTAGCCAGGGTTTAAGGCCACGAATGGTGACGTGGTTTAGACATCAGCTTTTGGCAAGGCTGAGGGGACATGGGGTGATTTCATTGTCTCCTAAGTTAGCATCTGAAGGCTTTCGGTGCGATGTGTGAGATATATTTGTCGGGAGATTTAAGGCTTTAAAACACCATCTTAAAAGTATAGAAAATATCAAATAAGAGAAACAGATTGAGTGCTCGTCTCAGCTTTTCTATTCATTCATTGCGGACCTTGGAATAGCTTCTTATTGTCTCGTTTCCTTGGTTTTCTTCTTGGTAACGTGGAGAACCTGCCCCCACCTCCACAACCACATCACAGAGGTCTCTGTCGGGAAAGATGGTTCAAAGCCTGGAAATGCTTTACCATTTTTATTGTTGTTATTATTATTATTATTATTGTTATTATTTGAGACGGAGTTTTGCTCTTGTTGCCCAGGCTGGAGTGCAACGGCACGATCTCGGCTCACTGCAACCTCCGCCTCCCAGGTTCAAGTGATTTTCCTGCCTCAGCCTGCCGAGTAGCTGGGATTACAGGTGCCCACCACAACGCAGGGCTAATTTTTTATATTTTTAGTAGAGACAGGGTTTTCCCATGTTGAGCAGGCTGGTCTTGAACCCCTGACCTCAGGTGATCCGCCTGTCTTCGGCCTCCAAAAGTGCTGGGATTACAGGCCTGAGTCACCGTGCCTGGCTTATTGTTTTTATTTTTTTGAGGCAAGGTCTTACTGTGTTTCCCAGGCTGGAGTGCAGTGGCACGATCACAGCTCACTGCAAACTCCGCCTTCTGGGCTCAAGCCATCCTCCTACCTCAGCCTCCTGAGTAGCTGGGACTACCGGCCTGGCTAATTTTTGTATTTTTTTTGGAGAGATAGGGTTTTGCCATGTTTCCCAGGCTGAACTAAAGTGATCTGCCCACCTTGGCCTCCCAAAGTGCTGGGGTTACAGGTACGAGCCACTGCGCTCGGCCAAACATGAAAACTTTTAAAATGAGGTTCCCATCAGTGAGAAGGGGACTCCTAACCCATCCCCCATCTCTTATCCCACATAACAAAGTATGTGCTTATTTTATAGGCATTTACCCATCTGATAGCTTCTAAAAGGCTTGCCTCCTAGATTCATCCCTCTATTCATCAGGTGCTCATTGACTCCTTTCCCTGTGCTGGGCCTTGAATTAAGGTCCTAATTCAGACATGAAATGTATGCTGATCAAACTTATTTGGGGGAAAAAGGAGGCTTCTGTAAAATCATACCCACAAAGAAAAAAAAAAGAGTAAAAGAAAAAAAACGATTGAGTTTGATTCTTAACAACTTCATTGCTCCTGGATGAATTTCTGGCATATTTTTGGCACTCACAGGCATCTACCTCAAGGTGTTGGATGCAAATAACCTTCCTTTGTATCCATGTTTTCCTCTGTCGAAGAAGAGGGTCAATAAGCTATTGATACTCAGGACATGGTGGTGTTGATCGTGGGAGGGAGAAGACTTTTGGTAGATCTGGTCCGGACGTTGCTGCTTTCTGAGAAGAGACTGCCTGAATGTAGACATTCCAAGTTCATTTTGTAGATGGCACTTTCCCCGCAGGACCAAAACTGTGACAGCCACAGGTATTTCCTAAACCACCAGTCCTGTATTAGGTGAGACGCCCATGATGGATAACCAACCGGTGGTCATAAAAGATGCACTTTTCAAGGCTGAGTGTGGTGGCTCATGCCTATAATCCCAGCACTTTGGGAGGCCAAGGTAGGAGGATCGCTTGAAGCCACGAGTTCAAGACCAGCCTGGGCAACATAGTGACATGCCATCTCTTTTTCTTTTCTTTTTCTTTTTCTTTTTTTTTTGAGACGGAGCCTTGCTCTTGTTGCCCAGGCTGGAGTGCAGTGGTGCAATCTTGGCTCACTGCAACTTCCACCTCCTGGGTTCAAGCGATTCTCCTGCCTCAGCCTCCCAAGTAGCTGGGATCACAGGCGTGTGCCACCACGCCCGGCTAATTTTGTGTTTTTAGTAGAGACGGGGTTTCACCATGTTGGCCAGGCTGGTCTCAAACTTCTGACCTCAGGTGATCCACCTGCCTTGGCCTCCCAAAATTCTGGGATTACAGGCCACCGCGCCTGCCTAGACTAGACCCCATCTCTTAAAAAAAAAAAAAAAAAAAAGATGCACTTTTCTGAGTAGGAACAATGATTGAATCCTGAAAGTAAAGAAGAAGGGCAGAGATTTATGTAGAGGAACCCTTTCGTGTGGTGATTTCTGGACTGGGTCAGTAGGATACGAACCTTATTGATGTGCTACTCATAGAATAAGAAGACCTGATGGGCCTCATAGTGTAACTCAGAGAGTCCTGAATGAAGCTGTGGGGAGACTGCCTCTTATCATCTTTCACCGTGGCTGTCTGTACATCCGAGGCAAGTCTCCAACCCCCTTGAGCCTCTGCTACCCCGCTGGTGAAATGAAGGAGGTTGACCAGATGCCCCTGTGATTCCTTGCAGGAGCCTTGGTCTCACTTCCTGCTTTTGGCAGTGTTTGCCAGCTCAGCTCTTGGGTGTACCACCCCAGGCCTGTTGCTAGGTCCCTGGTACAAGCCTTTGGGACCAGTTTCAAGAGAGTGTTTAATACACAACCCTGCGGACTCTCGCAAACCTTTCTGAGTAACACTTACTTCATTGCGCTTTTAAAAATGAAAATGAAAGAAAATGCAGCATAGCAGACTCACAGTAACCAGGGCTGACAGATGTCACTCAGAATTTTATTATCTAAAGCCACAATGATTTTCCAAATAACCTAAAAATATATGATCCAACCTCAAAATAGTGTCCTGTAACAGAGGCCAGGGAACCCTATGGAAATGAAGTCAATATCTTGGCACCTCTTGCTTGCTGGTTCCAGGGCTTTGAACACTTTTATGTCCTCTGAGAAATACAGGAACATGGAACCATATCAAGTTGCTTAGTGAGGCCGCCAAGGTCTCAGAGAGCTGGGGGTGTCTCGGATGCTTCTCCTGGGACCTAAGCCAGCGTGACACCTCTTCTGGTCCCAACAGTGTTTCCTCCTCATTCTATGAGAGCATGGGTGGAGATAAAATGGCCTTCACGTATTTTAAAAATTAAGCATCTTCCTGTCGATAGGTTGTTCTGCTATATTCAGAAGATCACATTCTGAATCTGGCCACGTGGGTGGTAAAGACAGTTGCATAAGGAAGCTAAAGTTTATTGAGTAGATACTAGTATCCAGACACTGTGCTAAACCCTCATTTATTCCTTATAATTATTTATTAAATACAGATGCTTCTCTACTTATAATGGGATCGTGTCTTGATACTCATCATAAGATGAAAATATTGTAAGTCAAAAATGCAGTTAAGATACTGCTCTTACCAAACGTTGTAGCTTAGCCTAATGTACTTTAAACACGAGTAGAACACTTACTTTAGCCTACAGTTGGGCAAATCATGTAACACAAAGCCTGTTTTATAATAAAATCTTTTTTTTTTTTTTTTTTTGAGGCAGTTTCTCTCTTGTCACCCAGGCTGGAGTGCAATGGCACGATCTCAGCTGACTGCAACCTCCATCTTCTGGGTTCAAGTGATTCTCCTGCCTCAGGCTCCTGAGTAGCTGGGACTACAGGCATGTGCCACTATGCCCAGCTAAATTTTTTTTTTTTTTTTGTATTTTTAGCAGAGACAGGGTTTCACCATTTTGGTCAGGCTAGTCTCGAATTCCTGACCTCAGGTGATCTGCCTGCCTCGGCCTCCCAAAGTGCTGGGATTACAGGCATGAGCCACTGCCCGGCCTATAATAAAATCTTGAGTATGTCATATAATTTATTGAATTTTTTTTAGTATCCTCAAAGTGAAAAACAGAATGGTTGTATGGGTACTTGAAGTGTGGTTTCGGCTGCATTTGTTTTGCTCTCATGCCATCGTAAAGTAGGAAAATTGTATGTTGGGGACTATCTGCATTATTTATACTTATATCAATGACATTAACAGATAATTAATAGTGATGTGTGAATTAAAGAAGCTTGTGAAATTTACTGCCCCATTTTACAGACGAGGAAGTTGAGGCCCCGAGAGACTAGGGAACTTGCCCAGTGTATGAGAGCTAAGAGATGGCAGAACACGTTGGGTTTGCATCTGGGTGGGTGGATAGGGGTTTGGGAGCTGGCATGAATTTCATTGCTGGCTACAGATCCTGAACCAGCAGCCCCCGGGCCAGCGGGTGGGACCAGCAAGGCTGTCTTCCTAGGACTGAGGATCGGAGAACTGGTCTGCCTCAACGTGGGAGGGAAGAGGGGACACTTTGCGCTTGGTGCCCATGCCCCACCCTTTCCGAGGAGCTGTCAGATGCTAGGCCCTGTGTTCCCAGGTGGAGGCCCAGCAAGGTACCCCCTGCAAGTTATCTTTCCTGATCGGTCTCCAGGAAGCATCTCCGTGTGGCTTCCGAGCTGGGGGAGCTGCAGGCCGGGCTGCCAGCATCTGACTGGCTGTTATTTGGTTTTCTCTGACTAGATCTTTGTTTCTGTGAAACCCTTAGCTGCTGAGGCTCTCGTGCTGCAGCTTAATCGGCGCTGCATGGAGTGCTAGCCTGGTTAAGTAAACACCGTTGGAATATTACCTGTCTGTTAACCTGTCAAAATTGCTTTACAGCCCCCTTTTATCTTCCCCCCGACGGAATTTCCCCTGGAGTTTTCTGCCTTCTCTCTGGTTCCTTTCCTCGCCTGCCCTCCTTCTCCTGCAAAGCTTCCCCACCCCCGGAGTCATTAAATATTGTCAGAGTTCCGCCACTTACGGCTGCCTTGTTTGCTCAGTTCAGATAAATTGTTGTTGACTCTGTGATGCAGACCAAGGGCACTGGGCTCCCAGCCCCAAGGAAGGAAGCATGAGGTCTGCCAGGTGGGAAGAGGCGAGGGGGGCTGGGGGAGGTTGCATGGGAGGGGGCCCTGTCTCCCTGGCTGCACCTCGCTCCGCCTGGTCGCCTCAGAAGGAGCCAGTGCTCTGTCTGGCCTCGCTGCCTCGCAGGCCTTCTTCCTTCCCTCCTTGCCAGCACCACCTTCTCTCTAAACACTGAGTTTATGAATTTGAGGGTCTTAGGGGAACATCCAGTTCTAACCCTCACAGTCCTTAGAGGCTGAGCCCCGACGCCGTGTTTCGGTTTCAGGCTTGACTGAATAAGTTCTAGGATTCTTTGGAGATTCCACCTTCAAAAAACTGTGGTAAAATACATATAACAATATAACATCATTTACCGTTTTAACCAACTTAAAGTATACGGTTCAGTGACATGAAAGCATTTACAGTGTTGTGCAATCATCACCACTATTTGTATTCAGACTTTTTTCCAAGTCCTTCAAAGATCTTTATTGAATGACAATTGGTATGCATAAATTGCACATTGTTTAATACATACATTTTGAAGAGTCTGGATGTATGCATACACCACCCCAAAAGGAAAGCCTGCGCTCATCAGGCGGTCATTCTCCCTTCTCCCTTCCCTCCAGCCCCTGCCAAACATTCGTCTACTTTCTGGCTCTATGGATTTGCCTATTCTGAATATTCTACATAAACAGAACCTCACAATATGTGGCCTTTCGTGTCTGGCTTCTTTCACAGAGCATAATAGCTTCAAGGTTCTGGAGATCGACTTTTGTCTTCTACTTAGAGGGTGGAGGCTGATCTAAGGAACGGTGGGCGACCGCTGGAGACCTGTGGGGTGGTCTTAACTTATTTCTGGCAGCAGTTCCTTGTTCTTGGCAGCCTTGAGCCTCTGATCTCTCCAGCAGTGGCCTGGTACCTGGAGAATTTCTGCTGCATACTTGGGGAGGTCATTTTGACTTTCACTGAAACCGCCAGGCCCTCCCTCTTCCCTGGGCCTCTGCCACCTCCCTGATCCAGTCAGATGCTTCTGTCCTGCCATCTCTGGGTCAGAAATCTGACAACTCATGGAAACAGTTCATCTTTGGGCACTTGGGCTCAGCACACTGGGTAGAAAAGCCTCTCACTTTTAATCAGAGAGCCGGATGACAAAGTTAGGGGTGTGTGTTTTGGGGTTAGCTGGGGGTTTGAGTCTCAGCTCTGCCATCACCTAGCTATGTGTCCTCAGTGCTCCCACCTGTAAATTAGAAGTGGCAGTGCCCATCTTTTAGGACTATGATGATCGAATGCACTGATAGCTGTAAGTTACTTTGTATAGTGCCTGGTGTTTAGGATGTATACGGTAATTGGTGATTGTTAATGAAATCTAGGTTAAAAAAAAAATCAGTCAGTACCCCATCCTCCTACCACCCTATCAACCTTTGCCATTCTAGAGTTTTTAGCAACTTTTAGAAACCACACAGAGCTTTAGTGCATCTTGTCACTAGATGTATTTGCTAGTTTTCAGGATTCTATAAGACTCCAAACTCAGATCATGGTTTGGTCCGTGACAAGGAGAAAACCTTGGTTATATGCAAGACCGTAACAAAATTTCTCCATTTCTTTTCTTTTTTCCTTTTTTTTTGCTCCACCATCTTTGGAATTTCTTGTAGTCTAAGATGATTCTTACTATACTCATGTTTCTGTCCCACCAAACCTTGGCTCTCTAGAGAGCATGAAAGAGTTAATGTGTCCCTGAGTGCCCAGTTTCTTACAGGATTAGGGGAAAAGTGACTTTATGTTTATTTGCGGCCCGACTCAAGCTCAGTGTAATTCCACAAACTGTTGAATACCTTCTACGGGAGTTCACAGGCAGGCCGTGGGGATGGTGACGGGCACGTGATGTCAGGTTCTGGTTTTGGCTGTCTTGAGTGATTAGTGAGTTGCGTAACCTCTTTGTTCATCAGGTCCCTGTCTGGGAATCATTTGCCCTCAGCCTGTGTGTGTCTTGTGGGGCGAGAGAGGGAGTGCGCTGCTCACCGCCCTGCACCCGCTGCCCGGCTCTGCTTCCCACTCTTGGCTGGTGCCCCGTGGGCCTTTCAGGCGAGCTGGGCGGAAGTAGGTCAGGGACCTTCCAGCTGTGGGATCCTCAGTGGGGTGAGTCCATTGCTTTGCTTGGCTGTTGGAGCTGAACCCACTTTTGTTTCCTAAAGGAGTAGCCTTTTAGTTTTAATTGAAAAAGCAAGCACCGTACTTCTGTCAAGCAAAAAGATGTCAATTTCCTTCTTTTTTTTTCTCCCTGATATTATATATGTATTTTTTCTTTAGGAAGGGTGAGCCTGTGGATTTCCTTCCTAAAGTCAGTTTTATTGAGGAATAATTTACATACTGTAAAAGTCACCCTTTTTTAGTGTTCAGTGGACTCCGTTTTTTTTTTTTTTTTTTTTTTTTTGAGACAGGGTCTTGCTCTGTCGTCTAGACTGGAGTACAGTGGTGCCATCAGAGCTCACTGCAGCCTTGATCACCCAGGCTTAAGCTGTCCTCCTGCCTCAACCTCCCGAGTAGCTGAGACCACAGGCGTGTACTACCATGCCTAGCTAATTTTTTCATTTTTTATTTTTGCAGAGACGGAGGTCTCACTGTGTTGCCCACGGTGGTCTTGACCTCCTGGCCTCAAGTGATCCTCCCATCTCGGCCTCCCAAAGTGCTGGGATTACAGGCATGAGCCACCGTGCCTGGCTAGGATTCCAGTTTTTAATGCAAGGCTGTCTTCCTCAAATATCCCCAGAATCAGATTTGGAGTGCTGTGGCTCCATCTAAGCAAGCAGAGTTGAGTACCTGAGAAGGCAGTGCTTGATGTACGGCCCTTGAGATGAAATGGATTCAGGCATACTAAGAAAGTGCTACAAGGGAGACACATTAAAATGAGTGAAGGGAAAGTTTTTACCCCTCCTTTGTGAGAGTTGAATGACAATTGCTAGACATTTGCCTGTGTAGTTTTAGCAAGATTCTAACTGGAGCAACGCTTGGCTGGAGGAGGTCAATTGTATGTCTGCGGAAAGGGTGCAGACAGACTTGTCATCATTTCCTGGCGCTGACCCTGGCTCTTACCTGGAAAGCCCCTAAACCACCCACCCCAGGGATCCACGGTGCAGGGAAGGTGGTCATGCAGAAAACAACCGCTAGTGAGTTGCTCGGCCTCAGGCCCTCTGTAGGTGACCTTGTCTTGCCTCCAAAAGACTGGACCTCCTTTTCTTCTTCAGTGGTAAAAGGAGTTTCTTGGGGCCACTGTGGGCTCTGGGCAGAGACTGTGCCTTCCTCCCTTTTGTGTCTGAGTCGCCCCGCATGCTTTGGCGCAGGGAGTTTGGGCCAGAGCGATCTCCAGGCCCTTCCAGTTCACTGGCTCTGTGATAAGGTTCCTGGGGATTTTGTGTCATGTTGCTTGGAAACCAGATGGAAATAGGCCAATTACCATTGAAGTAGGGCGGCTCCTGAATGTTCCAGGACCAGGAGATTTGAGCTAGGCTTGGGACCTTCTCTTTGCTGGGTCTCTCCCTGGTCCTGCCTCCTAAGAAAGAGAAAACAAGCAAATGCTCTGTCTACACTCAGATTAGATGCCTTACATGAGAGCAAGAGGGCAGGAGGAAACTGCTCAGCTGCCTCATTTTCCTCCTGGGGTGGAGGTGGATGATTGTCTTGCCTTCAGTCTTTAAGAGACTGAAGCCAGCTTCTGACCACCTTGGGCATGGTGGCTGGACCCGCAATGTGCCTGTCAGTATAAGGAAGGGAGATTTCGAAGGCTGGAGAGAACAGCTTTGTCTCTTCGCAGCAGCCTGCGGGCTCCCAGCCATATCCTGGCTGAGCGATAGCACATCCAGCTTGCTTGGGGCCAGGGCTGAATCACCATGAATCCCCCACAGCTTGGCAGTGGCTGCTTAAAGAGACCCAAGACTGAAATAACAGGGGAGGTTAGAGGCTCTCGCTGGAATCAGGCTAAATGAGAGAATGGCAAAGATTAGGGAATCTATCAGAATCTACTGAGATTCAGGGATAGGCCGGGCCTGTCTGCAGGGGAAGAGATGGGTGTGGGCGTTGGAGCATTGCTACAGGAAGCCCAGGGGCCGGCTCTGTGGGCTTAAGCTCGATGCCTTCATTCTAAGGGGCCCTTCTGCTAACACAAGTTAACGTGATTGAGAGTTTTCACTTTGCTAAAGTCCTTAAAGACCTTGCCACGTCACAAATATATTGGCCCATTTTGCAGATGAGAAAGAGAGGCTTAGAAGGATTAAGTAACTACCCGAAGTCAAGAGCAGATGAATTATTTCTCCCTCAGGTTGTGTCGCTACCCTTCTAGGCCAATCTTTTGTTAGCTTGCTCGCACAACAGGATTCCCAAGCCTGGAGGAACCTACCTCTATCTGCATTCATAGGCTCATTGCTGTGTATGCTTGATTAATGTTAGTCCTGTGTTAGTCTGTTATCGTACTGCTATGAAGAAATACCTGAGACTGGGTAATTTATCAAGAAAAAGAGGTTTCATGGACTCACAATTCCACCTGGCTGGGGAAGCCTCACAATCATGGCGGAAGGAAAAGGAGAAGCAAAGGCACATCTTACATGGTGGCAGGCAAGAGAGTGTGTGCAGGGGAACTGCCCTTTATAAAACTATCAGATCTCGTGAGACTTATTCACTATCAGGGGAATAGCATAGGAAAAACCCGCCCCCATGATTCAATTACCTCCCACCAGGTCCTTCCCATGACATGTAGGGACTATGGGAGCTACAATTCAAGATGAGATTTGGGTGGGGACACAGCCAAACCATATCAGGTCCCCTTCCACTGGACTGGGGAGCTGGATGGTTTTGTTGCATATTTTATCTCCAATACTTAGTAAATTAGACTCTTTAATTGTTGAATGTGGCCAGGCATAGTGGCTCATGCCTGTAATCTCTGCACTTTGGGAGCCTGAGGTGGGAGGATCACTTGAGCCCAGGAGTTTGAGACCAGCCTGGGAAATACAGGGAGACCCCATTGCTAAAAAAAAAAAAAAAAAAATTGGCCAAGCATGGTGGTGCATACCTGTAATCCCAGCTACTCAAGAGGCTGAGGTGGGGCTGGGCGTGGTGGCTCACGCCTGTAATCCCAGCACTTTGGGAGGCTGAAGTGGGCAGATCACGAGGTCAGGAGATCGAGACCATGCTGGCTAACACGGTGAAACCCCATCTCTACTAAAAATACAAAAAATTAGCCGCGGGCGCCTGTAGTCCCAGCTACTCGGGAGGCTGAGGCAGGAGAATGGCGTGAACCCGGGAGGTGGAGCTTGCAGTGAGCGGAGATTGCGCCACTGCACTCCAGCCTGGGTGACAAGAGTGAGACTCCATCTCAAAAAAAAAAGAAAAAAAAAAAAGAGGCTGAGGTGGGAGGATTGCTTGAGCCCAGGAGGTCACAGCTGCAGTGAGCCAAGATTGTGCCACTGCCCTCCAGCCTGGGAGACAGAGTGAGATCCTGTCTCAAAAAAAAAAAAAATGTTGAAGATGTGAATGAATGAATGAATGACCCCAAACTTTTATGGCTAACCTTTTTGCCACCTAGTAGACTCCAGCTGCTGCTAGGCTGGGTGTGTGTAGACTACGGCCCTGTGAACACAGGCATCCCTCTCGGGAATAAGAGCTGAGCAGTGCACTTCACGGTCCCCAGGCCGCCCACACCATCTGTTTGCTGCAGCGGGATGGCTTGGGTGGTCCATCCAGGGCCCTGCTCAGAATCTCCTGGGGCCAAGGCTTTCCCACCCTGTCCTTCTCACTGCCTACCTCCAGGTAGGCACAGTAAGGAGGGCTGGCAGGAATGACCCAGGAGTGAAAGCAATCCTCCTGTCTTCTGGTGGGAGGATGGAGGGGCCAGGGCAAACCTTGAACCAGCCTTTGGACGGGGTACCCACCCACTTCTGTGACTTTCCTTGTCCCCCTCTGCTGGGCTCTTTAGGGAGCATCGAGCTTTCATGTTAGTTTAGGGGTTGAGGCCACCCCTGGATTTCCCTCCTGAAGTGTCCCTTGTTGCAAATGGGAAGCTTTGTTCTTTCTTCTCTAGGGTATGAGAAATGTGGTGGCTGCCCCAGGTCTATGCAGCAGGGGAAACTGAGAGCCTCCTAAGGGAGGAGGGGCAGAGTTTTCTGGAAGCTGGTGTTCATGTAAATCCTGGGTGCTTCTGTAATTAGTCCCAGTTAGGAAAGTAGACCAGATGAACCAACCCAATCAAGTTGTGAGAAATTGAAAGCACTCCAGCTTTCTTACAGATATTTTCTTTTTCTTTTCTTTTTTTTTTTGGTGTGTGTGGTGGGGGACGGCGTCTTGCTCTATCGCCCAGGCTGGCATGCAGTGGCTTGATCTGGGTTCACTGCAACCTCCACTTCCCAGGTTCAAGCAGTTCTCCTGCCTCAGCCTCCCAAGTAGCTGGGATTACAGGAGCATGCCACCATGCACAGCTAATTTTTGTAGTTTTAGTAGAGTCAGGGTGTTGCCATGTTGGCCAGGCTGGTCTTGAACTCCTGACCTCAAGTGATTTGCCTGCCCTGGCCTCCCAAAGTGCTGGGATTACAGGCATGAGCCACTGTGCCTGGCCTATATTTTCTTTAAAATGAAATAAATATATAATTGGAGGGCGTTACAGGTGATGTGAAGGCAGCAAGGCAGGTTGTGGTTTTTAAAGGAGGAGTGTGGCTGTCCCTCAGTGACTCCTCTAAGTTCAATGACCTGGAGACGAAGAGAAGGGGACATTTGAGGATCTTGACCTTGTCCTTCCAGCAGGTGCTCCCAAGCCACCTCTGGGCCTGAGAATAGGCATCACATGACTCTGTTTAATCTTCCGACACAGCACGGAGTGGCATTCTGGATCCACACTGCCTGCCTTTGAGCCCTGGCTGAAGCTTCTCTGATTCAGCCTCCAGAGGGACTCCCAGGGACTTCGCTACTTTCCCTGGTCCCCTCTCACCTCCCACTATCTGCCCCCAGAGGTGTGGCTTGAGTCACCTCCTTAGGAAGTTTGTCTTTTATGCTGGATTTCTATGTAGCTCAGTTACACCATGGTTATTCCTAAATGTCAGGCTTAATTTGTTGCAAGTTTTACTTGATCCCAACAGCGTGTTTTATTTACAGTAGGGAGGTCTATTCGTATAACCTCCCTCTTTTACAGTTTGTGCTTACAGAGTATGCATAACTATTCACAATTAAAAGAAAACAAACACACAAAACACTGTTGGAGTATTGCTTATAGCGCGAGGCTTTGATAAGGCCTCACGTCAGTGTGGTCTCTTTTCTCAAATTCTGCTTCGTGACAAAGCCCACATATGCACACTTACACACTCCTTCAGAACCCTACGGTCTGATCTTGTAACGGCTTGAGTTTCAATTTAAGGTTGGTAGGTGGAATCACCTAAATTTTAGAGATCTCCAAATAGGCCTACAGAGGTTCCCATTCACAGAAATGTGCTTGCTTCACCCTGGAAGATACGCGCGGAAATAACAGTACTTTGGTTTTCAAGGCTTTAGTTTCTCTTTGCAGTGACTTGCTCCTCCTGTACTTAACGCAGTACTCCATCAGCTAACAAGAGAAAGCGTCTCTTTTGTTTTTTTTGTCTCTGCAGCTTTATTGAGGTACAGCTGACAAATAGAAATTGTATTTATGTATTCATGGTATGCAACATGATGATTTGATAGACATTGTGAAATGAGTTTTACAATCAAATTAATCACAATCAAATTAATTAGTGCATTCACCACCCCACGTAATTACCGTGTGTGTGGGGTTGGGGGTAAGGACACTTAAGATCTACTCTTTTAGCGATTTCAAGCGAGCCATGTTGTATTATTAACTATTGTCACCATGCTGTGCTTTAGATCCCCAGAACAAATTCATCTTGTAACTGAAAGTAATCAGGTTCTATATGTGGTCCCTGGATTGAAGTCCTCTCCTCGCTGGTGGCTGGGAAACTATGTAGGACAAAGGGCACGAATGTCTTCTGGGCAGATGCTAAGTCCCTGTAACCAATTAGATTTTTCTCTTCCGTGGATTGATCCTCCTGTGGTTTCTGGGCAGAATTCAAAGTGAAATGGGTTCTACCAGCCACTCAACCAGACCACAGAGGCCCCAGGGAGGCAGCAAGCTCGGGATGGGTCCTGGGCATTGTTTTGCTTGGGGAAGTGAAACTGGCATCCTTCGCTTCAAAGGCTTCGTCCCTCCTGACTTAAAGGTGTGGCCTTGACCAGAGTGACAAGATTGCAAACACTGGGGTGAAGAAAATGTCTCAGGTTGCAGCCTTTTTCCTTCCAGAATATTCTCAACTTCCTGTTGCTTTTTCAAATCAGTTGCATTTTCAGAAGAGACTCTTAGTTTAAAGCAGTGCCCCCCTTTAAGAGGTTGTGTTGTGTATTAATTCAAGCTGAGCTTGGCATGGAAGAGCATTCCCTCTGACCAGTAGCTTGTTTTTTTTTCTTTCTTTCTTTTTTCTTTTTCTTTTTGCAAGCCAGAATAGCGCTGAAGAATTCCCCAGCATGGGGTATGGCTCAATTTCTCGGAACCTTCCAAGCCGCCCTTTTTTCCCAGTTATCCTAAATATATAGCATTTTATAGTGTTTCTAAGCATGGGGACAAAGTGTTTTGCACCAAAGAACAGGAGTCTCAAAATAAAATATGGGCTTCCTTTGGACGAGGCACCATGGCCACAGTTAGCATGCTGGGCAGGTTCCTGGTTCAAGCTCAGTTTGAACTATTTCTAGATATGCAAGCAGTTTTATAATCTCTCTCCTTCCCCCTATTCCTTTCACCATTAAAAAAAAAAAAAAGGCGTATAACTTTGCTGACTATCAAATCCTTTGTCCTTCCTGTTGCATGCATTACTACAGGAGACTGCTCAAAGCTTTTCCTTTAGGGAGTTTCAATAGACACTACAGAGAGATGAGAAGGAAATTAAACTCGGTGGGGGTTGCCCCTGTACCCCGAAAGTAATTCCATGATTGAAATGCCGAAAGCCCGAAGATCTCTTTCGCTGTTAGACCCAGAGAGGAGAGTGAGACAAACTTGAGTTGACGAGAATGGAACTTTAATTTCTGGGTGGTTCTGCGAAATCGTCAGTCTGGTTTTGGGGAACATGACTGTCTCGAAAGTCTTAACTCTTTCCAGTCCCATAGTTTTTTCTTTCGAGGGTAATGGACAAGTTAGTTTAGCAGGGAAGTCATTTATTGTCCAAAATGAATTTAAGTTAAAGCTACTTATTTATTGGTGGTAAGGCAAATGGGTTCAGGCTTTCTGGAGGAGAATAGCCAAATGAATGAAAAGCCTCGAATGGCATATTCTTGACATGCTATCAGTGCATTTCTAGAAATTTCTTCTGAGGACACCATTGATAAGTTTGCCCATCCTGTGTTTATGAGACAGTGAAAAATGTAAACCACGGAAACACCCTTCAGGAGTATCCCCATCCATAGAGTGGAATATTAGGGAGCTATTGAAAGTGGTGCTATAGGCCGGGCACGGTGGCTCACGCCTGTAATCCCAGCACTTTGGGAGGCTGAGGTGGGCAGATCACCTGAGGTCGGGAGTTCAAAACCAGCCTGACCAACATGGAGAAACCCCATCTCTACTAAAAATACAAACTTAGCCGGGCATGGTGATGCACGCCTGTAGTCCCAGCTACTCGGGAGGCTGAGGCAGGAGAATCGCTTGAACCCGGGAGATGAAGGTTGCAGTGAGCCGAAATCACGCTGTTGCACTCCAGCCTGGGCAACAAGAGCAAAACTCCATCTCACACACACACACACACAAAAAAAAAAAAAAAAAAAAAAAAAGAAAAAAAGACAAGAAAAAATGGTGCGTGGTGCTATAGACTTATATTTGTTGATAAAGAAATCTGTCCATGATATATTGTTGCGTACAATCAATTCATTTTAAAACCATATGAGTGCCTTACAATGTGGTATCCTGGAACAGAAAAAGACATCGGTGGAAAAACAGGAGTACTCTGAATAAAATCTTTAGTTTAGTTAAAAGTAATGTACCAATGTTAATTGCTTAGTTTTGACAGATGTGCTGTGGTTATGTAAAATGTTCACATTAGGCAAAGCTGAGTGAAGGAACTCTTTGTACTATCTTTGTCAGTTTTCTGTAAATCCAAAATGATTATAAAATAAATTTTTTTCTGAAAGGCTTATAAGCACATTTAAGACTTTTGGAAGGATTTTAAACAAAAGATTAACCCTCTGAATGCTGGGGTTATGGGTGATCTTAATTTTGTAGTTTTCAATGATAATTTTGTTAAAAGCCAAGAAAGCTCATTTGTTCTGTGAAAAGAAAGTAGCCTGTAAGTATAATTTTGTTGTTCAGATACTAGAGCCCATCTCTCCATCACAATTCACAGGTGTTTCTGGGTTGAAGTCTGCCCTTCTGGGTACAGCCAGGCATGGAAGAGAGGTTATGATTAGAACAGGGACTTTGGAATTGGAGAGACCTGGGTTTGAATCCATCACTTGCTAGCTGTGATTTTGGTTAGTTACTTTGTCTGTGGCCCATTAAAAAAAAATCTGTACAATGTGTTTAATGACTGATCTCATAAGGCCATTGCAAGAATTAAATGAAGCAATTTAGTGTTACTAACAATGAATGCTTCCGTCACTTAGGGGAAGAGCCTGGAGAACTCTGTCTCCGGCAGATTCTGGTGTTGAATGTATCTCACCCTGAACACATCTTTTCTGAAAACTTTTATGCCAGTCGTTACCACTTTTGTGATAGAGTGTGAATTCTATTTATTTGTTAATGCACTGAATTATGGGCTATTAGGGGCTGTTACTGAAACATGGAGTATTTGAGAATCATTTTTATGCCCTTCCTATTCCCATCTCACTATTTCATGCCCTGTGCCCCAAAGAATCTTGATGCAATGTGTTTGTATAGGTTATGTCTGCATTAGGCCGGTTAAGAGAAAATCCCTTCATAGGTGTTTTTGTTTTGTTTTGTTTTGTTTTCTCAGCCCATATCCTCACATAGAGGTCCATTGACCTCACATGTCCTTGCTCTCCTGGATCGCTGAGTACTTGAGAGTCTCGCGAGTGTCCTCGGGGAGATAGCCACTGTCATAATCCCTGATGGATGGTGACTGATAAAATATGTTTCTATAAGCTCTCTTGTGTAGGAAAGGTAGCCCTGGGGTCATTAACTCAGAGCTAAAGCCCATTGCTTTCTGGCCCAGAGTAGAACATTCTGCACGTGGACCTAGAATCCAGGCCACCTACATTCTCATCCCAGCTGGGCCACTGCTTACCTCTCGAAGAGAGGTCACTAAAGCCCATCTGAGCCTCCCTCCTCCTTGATAGGAGAGTGGCTGCTTAGGCTTCCTGGGTCTCATGTTGCAATTTCAGAACGTTTGGCAAGAAAAAGCGTCATCCTCACTCACCCTTTCGAACACAAAACGAGACAGAACAAAAAATCCCAACATCAGAGCCCTAAAGGCTTTGAACATACCATTACAAAAAATGTTTATTTAATATTGGATAAAAATATACTGCCTTACCTTTGAAAAAAATAATTAAATAACTAGCAAGGCTTCAAAGCATTTCCTCTTCCCCCTGCTTTCCAGGAGGAGAAATATTTTTCAAAGTCATTTGAATATTAAAGAGCTGGGCCCAGAAGCCCTCCATGTCCGGGACAGAGATCCACAAGTCAATCAAGTATTTTTTAAAACGTTGGTTTTATGCACAGTTTGAAGCGGAGACCCTTTCCCTCCCGCCCCATGGTGCCTCCTTCCCCATTTCTTTTATTTGTGTGTGTGTGTGTGTGTGAATTCTGTGTGTATGCTGAGAAACTTAATCCATTTGTTTCTGATTCATTTACACTTAACTCATCAAAATGCTATTTAGTGAGAGGTATTTCAAATTCGAGAGGCGCTTCATCTCGTGGAACAGGAAATTGCATCTTGCTGTGGGTAACGGAATGCAGACGCAGGACGCTCTGACTTTGGCCTTAGCTCAGACCCCAAGTGCATCTCTACATCAGGTGGCTTTAAATCCAGCCCCGAGTGCCCCAAAGGCCTCTTCTTCCCTTCCTCTCTCCCGACTCCCCTTGATTTGTACACCAGGGATTTGTGTAAACCCCTCTGAAAACTGAGCATGTCAGTGTTCTTTTCACAAGAAGCTGTTTGGGATGGTCTTTGCTCCTTCCACCCCCAATATTTTATTATGGAAATTTACAAATATACAGAAAATGGAAAGAATTTGACACCAGCCCCCATATACCCATCATGTAGATTCTACGGTTGACTTTTTTTTTTTTTTTTTGAGATGCAGTCTCGCTCTGTCGCCCAGGCTGGAGTGCAGTGGCACCATCTCGGCTCAAGCTCCGCCTCCCGGGTTCACGCCATTCTCCTGCCTCAGCCTCCCAAGTAGCTGGGACTACAGGCACCTGCCACCATGCCTGCCTAAATTTTTGTATTTTTGGTAGAGATGGGGTTTCACTGTTGTTAGCCAGGATGGTCTTGATCTCCTGACCTCGTGATCCACCTGCCTCGGCCTCCCAAAGTGCTGGGATTACAGGTGTGAGCTACCACACCCAGCCTTTTTTTTTTTTTTTTTTTTTGAGACAGAGTCGCTCTAGTCCCACAGGCTGGAGTATGATGGTGTGATCTTGGCTCACTGTAATCTCTGCCTCCCAGGTTCAAGCAATTCTCCTGCCTCAGCCTCCTGAGTAGCTGGGATTACAGGCATGTGCCACCACGCCCAGCTAATTTTTGTATATTTAGTAGAGATGGTGTTTCCCCATGTTGGTCAGGCTGTTCTTGAACTCCTCAGGTGATCCACCCACCTCAGCCTCCCAAAGAGCTGGGATTACAGGTGTGAGTCACCGCGTCCGGCCCACAGTTGACTTTTGTATTCCACAGTTGACTTGCTTTATCACTTACCTGCTCTTCCGGCCTCTTTCTGTCCCATGTTCTTTGATCCATTCCAAGTAAGTTGCAGACATTAGTATTCTTCTCTCCAAATACTGCGGTGTTCAGATCATTCACTAGAGTTTAATATTTGATGGCAGATATTTTTTTCTTTTAAAGTAAAATTTGCATGCACTGTACTACAACAAATCTGAAGTGTACCATAGGTACAGAATAATACCAGCGCCCCACAAAGTGCCTTTGTGGTCTTTGCCAGGCCACCCTCACCCTTAGACCCTCCCGTGATGGTAGAATTATATGGTTTGGCCGTGTCCCCACCCAAATCTCATCTTGAAGTATAGCTCCCATAATTCCCACGTGTCATGGGAGGGACTCCATGGGAGGTAATTGAATCATGGGGACAGTTTCCCCCATACTGTTCTCATGGTAGTGAATAAGTCTCATGAGATCTGATGGTTTTGTAAATGGGAGTTCCCCTTCACAAGCTCTCTTCTTGCCTGCTGCCATGTAAGACGTGCCTTTCTCCTCCTTTGCCTTCTGCCATGACTGTGAGGCCTCCCTATCCACGTGGAACTGTGCATCCATTAAACCTCTTTTTCTTTATAAATTACCCAGTCTCAGGTATGTGTTTATTAGCCGTGTGGGAACAGACTAATACATCTCCATAGCAACACTTCTGATGTCTTTCTGCCTAGTCTAATTTTGCCATTTTAGGAGAACTTCATATAAATGGAGTCACACATGATGTGCTCTTTTGTGTAACTCTTCTTTCACTCGGCAAACTGTTTTTGAGATTCCTCTGTGTTATTGCCTGTATCACAGCTTTGCTCCTCCTGACTGCAGAGCAGTGTCCCATTGTGTGACCATCCCACAGCTGTGTGTCCATTTCTCCTCTCGCTGGGTGCCTGCCCTGCTTCCAGGTTTTGGCTGCTTCGAATAAAGTTGCTATGAGCATTCTTGAACAAAACTTCTGGTGGACGCATGTTTTCATGTCTCTTGGGTAAATAACTCGGAGTGGAATTGCTGGGTCATAGAGTAGGTGTATGTTTAATTTTATAAGAAACTGCCAGACCTTTCCCAAAGTGGCTGTACCTGCTTACACTCCCACCAGCAATGTCTGAGAGTTCCAGTTGCTCCAGTCCTCATGGAGGAGGTGCTGACACTTCGTAAAATTGCAGTCATTCTGGTGAGTGTGTAGTGGTATCTCACTGTGTCCTTACCTTATTTTATGTATGTTACCTCTGTCACTGCTGAGACCCAGAGTCACATAAAATGGCAGGAGAGGAATTCTCACATAAAGTAGGATATACTGTGCCAAGTTAGCTCAGTTCGACCTCTTGTTTTTGTTTTTGTTTTTGGAGTCAGGGTCTCTGTCACCCAGGCTGGAGGGCAGTGGTGTGATCATAGCTCACTGCAGCCTTGACCTCCTAGGCTCATATGATCCTCCTGTCTCATCCTCATGAGTAGCTGGGACCATAGACGTGTGCCACCATGCCTGGCTAATTATTATTTTATTTTTTGTAGAGGTTTTTTTTTTCTCTATGTTGTCCAGGTTTGGCCTCCCCAAGTGCTGGGATTACAGGTGTGAGCCACCACACCCAGCTAGTTTGACCTCTTGAGGACTTTAGAAACCCCCCATTCCCTTAGACTATTAGAGATTTTTAATTCCATGTTTTTCCCTCTCTTGTGGACCTGTTCTCCCCTCAGAGGATAAACTCTATGGCAGAGCCTACTTCACAGTCATGTCCCCAGTGGCTGGTTCTGAAGGGAGCACGTGAGTGCTTTGCAGGGCTAGGTGTGGGTGCAACTTGTTTCTGTGACTCTGGGATCAGCCTCACCAGACTTGGCCCATGAGGCCAGGACCTCTGATTGACCACCTGGGTCCCATGTCCAGCAGAGTGAGAAATGTATAGTAGGTGCTCAAGAAATATTTGAACAAAGGGATAAGTAGAGTTTCCCTTTTTCTCTCTTGTAAGTCATTTATTCAATAAACATTGTCTCAAGGTTATATGGTGCTAAGGAAGGTACCCAGAGCACTTTGGGAGCTCTGACAGAGATGGAAGGTGAATACGAGCTTGATTGCTGGGCAGAAAGAAGGTGGTAAGTGCTGTAAGAGACACAAGGGAATGACGTGCACCCTGAATCAAGGTCCGCACGCTGTCACTTGGCAGCTGTAGGACCAGCTGTAGGACCATGTTGCTTGTCCCCTAGGCCTCCATGTGCCCATCTGTGCAATGGGATAGTAGTGGTTTGCACTGTACAAGGTGGTTGTGGAAGTGAGAGCCTCGCCTAGAAAGCCCTTAGTATAGTGCCTGATACGTAATGACCGCTTAAGGAGGGGGCGCTTTTAGTTACAGGCGTGTACGATCTGAAGAAACGAAAGGCATTGAACTTTGGTGGGTAAATTGGGTCTTTTCCAGCAAAGGTATAAATCCTTAAAAGCCAAGATCATATTGTCTGATTTCTCTGGGCTCTCTGCTGGATACGGTGCCAAGTCCATAACTGTATACCCCATGGACACTCTATGTTAAATGGAGATTAATGTGTAAGAGCTGTTTTTTTTTTTTTTTTTTTTTTTTTTTTAATTTGGAAAGGAAGCATAAAGACCACAATGGGTGTGGCATTGGCTCGACCCACAGATCTGCTTAGTCTCAGACAGGCGCTTTGAACCAGTCTTTTAAAATTGTGTTACAACAACTGATGCTTCATAAGGATTTGATGATATTCTTGGACATAGGATATGGAGTTCTCTTCCCGTCCAGCCTCGGGCTATGAGGACTAACCCCGCTAAGTCTGATCTCTTCTTAGGAAAGTCAGGAGATTGTAAATAATCACCATGAAATGCCTACAGGGGACTAGCCTGTATAAAAGAGAGCGTCAGAGTCTTATTTCTAAGAATAGGAACAAGGAGGGAAATGGTGAGTGGATGTGAACTAGGAAGGTCACCCGGCAGTCGGCTCTTTCTTCCTAGAATGTCCAGTTCACGTTTGTGTCGCCTCTGAGGGCTGCGTGGATCAGAATCACCCAACACTGGATCCTCATCTACCTGGCCAAACCAGTTCTGACTTTCCTTCTTGTTCAGGGACCCACAGCACAATGCTAACAGCTGGACCTGATGTCAGAGGCGGAGAACTGTCTGGATTTCCCTCCCAGCCTCCTCCTCCAACACCCTTTTGATCCAAGATTGAGTAACAGACATTGGCAAATGCTGAGAAGGACAACTCAATTGTTTTAACTTGCAGGTCGAGGGGGAGATGGGTTCCAATCTGCACATGACTCATGCGCACAATCCCCCCGCCCCACCCTGACTTAGAAAATTCCAAACCGACTACAAGACCAGAAACAAACCACATGCAAGTCGCCCCCTTGTCTGTACACACATGTGGAGTTCAGAGCCACCCTTGGAGAGAGGCCGCTCAGGCTCAGCTCCCTGTGCTGGGCTTTCTAGATCTAGCTCTGTTCGGGGGAGTTCTTAGCCCGTTTTCTGGGGTTGCTGCCGTTTGGATGCAGGGTGTGATTCTTAGGGGTTAGGGAGAGGGCCACCCTGGTAAAAGCCAGGTTAATTGGACAATCTTCCATGCAGCTTGGCCCCCTCCATTCCCCTGTAGCTCCTTGCTCAGCCGCACTCTGAGAACAGCTTTTGCTCTGTTTCCTGGACTCTGAATGCAGTAGCTGTGTCCCCAGCCTGCAACGAGGGCATATCATGTAACTCCTCCCGGCTTCATTCCTATGCAGGACAGGTAGGCTGCAGGCTCTAACAAGCCGCCAGCCAGGCTCCACTGAGGCCTCGGCACCGGTGGAAATTTAAAAAAAAAAAAAGAGCAAGCAGTGGGGAGTGAGCGAGTGAGTGAGAGAGGGATTATTTTGTTTCAACGTGTTTGAAAGCAGGATCTGTGGCCAGTTGGGGTTTTTTTTTTCCTCCCCCCCTTATTTACACAGTCTGTTCGGAGACACACTAGGGCCTGTTTGGATTGGGTGTTTGCTCCGGAGACGGGCCAAGTATTCCAGCACTGCGCGTTGGCACTGCCACCTCGGCGGCACCAGGAGGCCCAGTCGGTCACAAGACCTCACGGGGCCTCCTTGCTCTCTGCTTATCCTCCTTTCACCTCCTCTCCCTTCCTCACCGCTGATCCCAGCCACCTGGGGCAGCTGGGGAGCAAGGCTGACCGCTAAGTGGACCTGACCTTCAGAATGAGGGCTTTCTGATGCAAGGGCAGGGAGGGGTGTGGCTCGTGGAAGACAGAGAGAAGGGTTGGGGTAGGGACCCAGGGATAGATCTCTAGAAGGGTCTGGATTCCCTGGGGGCCTGCGATGAAACTTGCACTCTGTGGAATAGTTCCAGGGTTGAGGAGGTAAGCAGAGGCCAGGCCGCCCTGGAAGTTTGTATAAGGGCTGTTCTCCTGGGGGTGCTGAGCTGGGAGAAGGCTTGCCTGGGGAGGTAGTGGGGCCAGAGCTGGCCAGAGCTGTCCTGCAGGTCCCTGCCATACTGAGGGTGATGCAACACCGGCATCTTTTGCTAGAAATGCGGACTCTCTAGCCCCAGCCAGACTTACGGCACTGGAATCTGCATTTTAACAAGGGTCCCAGGTATTGTATGTGTACATTAAAGTTTGAGAAGCACTGCCTTGGGCCCACGTTTTCCACAGGCAGTTAGTTTCCTGGCATCCTCATGATGTCTTGAGATGCTTTTGGACAAAGGGATTCTGCAGACCAGTACATTTGGAGAATGTTAAAAAATGTACCCTCCACCCCTTGGAAATTGATTTGCTTATGCTTGCTGGTAAAGTCTGTGAGAAGTTCCACAGGAAGAAATCCATCTAGTTTGGTTTAACTCAGTGTTTCCCACATTTAACATTTATTTATTTGTTTATTTATTTATTTTTTCTCTTTTATTTGAGATGGAGTCTCACACTGTCACCCAGGCTGGAGTGCAGTGGCATGATCTTGGCTCACTGCATCGTCTGCCTCCTGGGTTCAAGTGATTCTCCTGCCTCAGCCTCCCAAGTAGCTGGGATTACAGGCGTGCACCACCATGCCTGGCAAATTTTTTTTTTTTTTTTTTTTTTTGTATTTTTAGTAGAGATGTGGTTTTGCCATGTTGGCCAGACTGGTCTCAAACTCCTGACCTCAAGTGATCCACCTGTCTTGGCCTCCCAAAGTGCTGGGATTACAGGCATGAGCCAGTGTGCCCGGCCCTTATTTATTTATTTTTAAACGGACACGTAATAATTGTAGATAAATGTATGGGGTACTTAGTGATGTTTTCATATATACAATGTATATTGATCAGATAAGGGTAATTAGCATATCCATCATCTCAAACATTTATCCTTTCTCTATGTTGGGAACATTCAATATTCTCTCTTGTAGCTATTTGAAAATATATATCATTGTTAACTGTAGTCATCCTACAGTGGTATAGAACACTAGAATGTATTTCTCCTGTCCATCTATAATTTTATAGCCTTTAACAAATCTCTCCCTATCCTTCTTTTCCCCCTACCCTTTCCAGCCTTGAATAACCTCTGTTCTACTCTTTACTTCCTATGAGATCTACTTTTTTAGCTTCCACATGAATAAGAACATGAGGTGTTTAGCTCTCTGTTCCCAAATTTGACTGAGATCATCTCCTACCATTTCCCCCCCACCGAGGAGTGTGCGTTAACGTTCTCTAGGGCTGGTGGTGTGTGGCTTCTGATTTTTTTTTTTTTTTTTTTTTTTTTTGAGATGGAGTCTCACTCTGTCACCCAGGCTGGAGTGCAGTGGCGCGATCTCAGCTCACTGCCGGCTCTGCCTCCTGGGTTCACACCATTCTCCTGCCTCAGCCTCCCAGTGAGCTGGGAGTACAGGCGCCCGCCACCACGTCCGGCTAATTTTTTCGTATTTTTAGTAGAGATGGGGTTTCACCGGGTTAGCCAGGATGGTCTCAATCTCCTGACCTCATGATCCGCCCACCTCAGCCTCCCAAAGTGCTGGGATTGCAGGCGTGAGCCACCGCGCCCGCCGGCTTCTGCTTTGAGAAACACTGTTCCTGTCAATCAGTTTACTCTTGGGATTATCCAGGGAGCTTATCTTCCCTTTAGATAAGAGGTCGAGAACATAGTGGTTAACAGGTGGATTTTGGAGCTAAATGAACTGGCTTCTGACCCTTTCTCGGCCCCTTAGTAGGGATGTGACTTTTGCCAAGTTATTTAGCTGCTTTGTGCCTCAGTTTCCCCTCTATGAATTTGGACATGATAGCACTTACTAGATGGAGTTGTAGTGAGGTTTAAATCATATGATATGAGGCTGGGCGTGGTGGCTCATGCCTGTAATTCCAGGACTTTGGGAGGCCAAGGCAGGCAGATCACCTGAAGTCAGGAGTTCAAGACCAGCCTGGCCAACATGGTGAAACTCCGTCTCTACAAAAATACAAAAATGACCCGGGTGTGGTGATGCATGCCTGTAATCCCAGCTACCTGGGAGGTGGTGGTTGTGGTGAGCCGAGATTGTGCCATTGCACTCCAGCCTGGGCAACAGGAGCAAGACTCTGTCTCAAAAAAAAAAAAAAAAAGTCTTATGGATTTAAATTAGAATAGTGCCCATAGCATAGAACCCTCTTAATAAATACTGGTGAGCTAATATTTTTGAGTCTTACTCTCATGGGGTCACTGCCTCCCTTGTATTCTAGATGAATAATCTCAAACCCACTGTGCATCAGAATCACCCGTGGAGCTCTTTTGAAAACACAATTTCCCAAGGCCACAGGCCGGGTGTGTTGAGTCAGTCTCCAGCAGGAAAGCCTGTGAATCTGCATTTTGAGAAGCTTCTTCGATGGTTCCAAGGCAGCCAACCTGACTTTAGATGGCAAGGGAGCAGCTGCTCTAGAGCCACTATAGCTGAGAAACACCTGCTCTGATTTCCCACACTGGTTTCAGTCACATAACTCAGAAGGGTCTGTGCAATCAGGCCTAGGGCTCTGACATTGGTGGTAGAGCCTTCCTCGTTCTGCACTTCAGTTTCCTCATCTGTAAAATGAGGCAGCCATGCAAAGTGTAGTCCTTGGACCAGCGACATCAGCATCATTTGGGAACTTGTTAGAAGGCACAATCTGTGGCTCTATGCCAGACCTACGGAGTCAGAATCCACATTGTAACAAGATCCCCAGGAGGCTCTTGTTAAACAGAAATAGGACCTCTCTAGAAAAGGTTGAAAAGAATCAAGTTTGCAAGGAGGCAAAGGCAGTAGTCTTCTTTCTTGATGAGAGGAGAACTCGGCAAGGCTGAGGAAGGTGTAGTGTCGGTGGATATTGGAATAGTGACCAGCTGTTATCCATTCATACTGGACAAGAGGAAATGAGCTCCAGGAGCCTCAGGGAGTATGGTCAGATTTATGAGAACATTTCCTGACATTGAAGATTACAAGTTTCTGGGAAGGTTTGCAGGAATAAGTAAGCTTTGGATACGCTTCTCTAGAGTCCATTAAAATCAGACTGATTGCTCTACATCCATTTTACAAATGTTTATTTAGGTGCCAACTATGTGCCAAGCTTGGGCACCAGTAGCTTGAGGGAGCACTTGCAGATGGCAGTGGCTCTGTATGGCTTCTCTTTATGTTCACACTACCCATCACCAAGGATAGACATATTTGCCTGTGCACAGAGCTTTGCATGATCCGATTGTTGGCATGGACCACCAGGGCACTCCAGCACAACCCATGGCCTGGTGGAAATGTATCAGTTATCTGTTACTGAGTAACAAACCATCCCAAAACATGGTGGCTTAAAACAGCAACTGTTGTATTTGTCCATGATTCTGGGGTTTGAGCTAGGCCTGGCTGGGTGGTTATTCTGCTAATCTGGTCAGTGGTTACTCATAAAACTTCATTCTGCTGCAGAATTGGTTGGGGAACTGGGCTCCGCTGGGCCACTAGGACACTAGGCCTTTCTCTTTTTTTCCATATCATTTAAGGGCTTCTCTTTCTCCACATGGTCTCTCAAGCTGTCCCAGAGGATAGCTTGACTTCTTTTCTTTTCTTTTTTTTTTTTTTTTTTTTTTTTTTTTTTTTTTGAGACAGAGTCTCGCTCTGTTGCCCAAGCTGGAGTGCAGTGGTGTGATCTCAGCTCACTGCAAGCTCTGCCTCCCAGGTTCATACCATTCTCCTGCCTCAGGCTCCCGAGTAGCTGGGACTACAGGCGCCCGTCACCACACCCGGCTAATTTTTTGTGTTTTTAGTAGAGACGGGGTTTCACCGTGTTAGCCAGGATGGTCTCGATCTCCTGATCTCGTGATCTGCCCATCTTGGCCTCCCAAAGTGCTGGGATTACAGGCGTGAGCCACCACGCCTGGCCTGGCTTGACTTCTTAGATAGCTGCTAGACAGACTTGATATGGTTTGGCTGTGTCCCCACCCAAATCTCATTTGGAATTGTGGCTCCCATAGTTCCCACATGTTGTGGGAGGGACCCAGTGGGAGATCATTGAATCATAGGGGCGGTTTCTTCCATACTGTTCTTGTGGTAACGAATAAGTCTCACGAGATCTGATGGTTTTATAAAGGAAAACCCCTTTCACTTGGTTTTTCATTCTCTCTCTTGCCTGCCGCCATATAAGACGTCCCTTTGCTCTTCCTTTGTCTTCTGCTATCATTGTGAGGCCTCCCCAGCAATGTGGAACTGTGAGTCCGTTAAACCTCTTTCCTTTACAAATTACCCAATCACAGGTATGTCTTTATTAGCAGCGTGAGAACAGACTAATACATGGCAGAAGGCTTAGGCCTAGAACTGGTATAGCATCACTTTCTGCCACATTCTGTTGACTGAAGCACATCACAGGGCCAGCCTAAATTCAAGGGCAGGGGATTAAATGAAGGCATGGATCTCAGGAGGTGAGTTTCATTGGGAGCCACCAACATAGCAGATTACCATATGAAGTTGTCGCTGCTGCATCTCCTGAAACCTGGCTGATGGGAGAGGTCTCATTTTGTGTCTGAGAATGTCCAGGTTGTCTGCAGACCACAGCACTGATTTCCCATTAGCAGTTACTATTTCCTGGCCATTTCTTCCTGAAGATTTTGTGGTTAAACTCCCTGTCCTCAATATTTTATCAGCAGTGGGGCCGTCATTCTTTTGGTTATCAACCTCTACATTATGAAGTAAGGTTCAACCCTTCTGCTTTTCTCAGGCCCCCAGAACAGTTCCTATCCAATCGAACACAAAAACGGGTATTGAGAGGGAATTGGCAGGGTTCAGTGGCTGTTTCCGTTGCTCCTACCTCATGGAGACTCTTACTCATGCTGGATTTATTGAGAGAACTTCTAACTGACCACTCACCCCCACCCACTCTTGTGCAGTCTGTTCATTCCTGAAAACACCACTTTCATCCCTCCTGCACTCAACCCGTGAGGGATTCCTACTTCCTACAAGATAGATTGGAATCCTTGGATAGAGGTGAAATCCTTCCTCGATACTGTGCAAATACCTTTTGAGGTTTACCCCTGTCTGCTATGAAACGGACTCTGTGTTTTATCCAGGGTGGTCCCCTCGGTGCCCCTCAAGCTTGACAAGTTGATTTCTTTCCTCTGCACACCTGATTTTATTGTCTGTCTTTCCCTCCTTTCCTGCTGATGGGAATCAGTTCCAGCTTTTGAAACCTAGTTGAAGTCCTCCCTTCTGCATGAAGCCAGCTCTGAACACTTGCATCATGGTGCTAAAATCTTTGAACATGTATGAACTTTTTTTTTTTTTTGAAACAGAGTCTCACTCTGTCGCCCGGGCTGGAGTACAGTGGTGCAATCTTGGCTTGCTGCAACCTCCACCTCCTGGGTTCAAGTGATTCTCCTGCCTCAGCCTCCCTAGTAGCTGGGCCTACAGGCACAGTCCACCACGTCCAGCTAATTTTTGTATTTTTAGTAGAGATGGGGTTTCACCATGTTGGCCAGGCTGGTCTCGAACTCCTGACCTCAGCCGATCTGCTTGCCTCAGCTTCCCAAAGTGCTGGGATTACAGGCCTAAGCCACCATGCCCAGCCACGTGTATGATCTTTACTAGGCATTTGATGCTACTCACAGTCTGCATTATTCTTTTCCTTTCCTTTTTCTTGTATGAAATTGCAGCCTTTGAAGCAATGCCTCTGTCTTGAAAAAGAAAGAAGCTCTTTCTCACAACACTGAGTTTAGCGCTTTGCTTTATATATGGAAGATACATCTTAAATATATTTTGCAAGGCCGGGCATGGTGGCTCACACCTGTAATCCCAGCACTTTGGACGGCCGAGGTGGACGGATCATGAGGTCAAGTGATCGAGACCATCCTGGCCAATATGGTGAAACCCTGTCTCTACTAAAAATACAAAAATTAGCTGGGCATGGTGGCGTGTGCCTGTAGTCTGAGCTACTCGGGAGGCTGAGGCAGGAGTAATCGCTTGAACCAGGGAGGCAGAGGTTGCAGTGAGCTGAGTTTGTGCCACTGCACTGCAGCCTGATGACAGAGTGAGACTCTGTCTAAAACAAATAAACAAAAAATCTATCTATATATATTTTGCTCTGTTGGGGAGAGAACAGATTTTTATTCTAGATCTGGATCTGTTCTCTACATTCTGAAGTTTCCATAAAATGTTACTGAAAGGGCAGTTAGTTATTCTACCAGGAAGTAGCTTATGTGACATTAATGGCTTTGAAGCCTCAGAATGGAATGGTAAGGAAGGACAGGGGCTGTTGAGGCAGACTTGATTGTAGGCAGGTGCAGGTTCTGGCTCTGCCCTTGCTTAAAAACCAGTGTTTTTCAACTGGGCTGCTGATGGCATTTGGGTGGGAAAAGACCTGAATGATGTAGATCTCCGGCTTCCCTGCCCCCTGCCTGCTAAATTTCAGCAGTCACCTGTGTGTTGTGACAACCCCAAATGTTCCCTCACCTTATTCCTCCAAGTTCCCCCTTGGGAACCTCTGAGATTAACTTGATAAGCTCCTTGGGCAAGCTCTTTATCCTAAGATTCCTCAGTGAGCCTTACAGAGTTGCTGCAAGAATTACATTTGTTCATGATGTCAAGTGTCTGGTATGTAGCTAATGCTTATTGAACACATAGTAATTTATTGAATAATTGTCATGATCACTGGATGAGATATAGCCACTGTGGAGGTAGGCACGCCAGGGTTTTAGAGGCTTGGGATGTTGCAACAGGATTTTCCTCTTGCCTCTCCAAACTGTCCTTTGCCCAGATGGCTTCGGCATCTTTTTGTGTCCCTGTTTCCTTGTTTGGTGAACACCTGTCTCAACCTGTCTGCAGGGCGTGGTGAGATTCTACATCCTTGGTAAGCACTCGTGTCACTCCAAAACAGCTGTTTGATTCTAATAGCACACATGAGGTCTTGCAAATTTGTCTGAGGAACTACAGGACGTTGGAGAGATATTTATCAAACACCCACTACATGCCTGATACTTAACTAGGAACTAGAAAGTGGGTGGTGAGGACAAGTGGAAGTAAATGCAAACCTATCCCCATATATGTTTGTCGCTAGATTGTTCCCACCGATTCGCTCTTGGAATTGATGAATGGACATGTGTGTGTGCATGTGTAAGTGGAGTGTATATGCGTGTGTGGTATTCTGAGGGCAGTCAGGTAGAGGGAAGGAGGGCAGAGGCAGAGAAATGGTATTTGTGATTATGGATTGGGGAAGAAGTAGAAAGGAAGAATTAAGTAGCCCATTGACATTCATGTGATTGCAGCCAGCTTTGCTGAGTAAAATGTTGAAAACTCAAGCATGGAGATTGGGCTGATCGGAAACAAGGTCTGGTTTGCTAAAGAGAGTGTCTTCTCATTGATGACTTCTTGGTAGGTAAATCGTTCTTCAAGTGCTGCCTAACCGCTCCAGGTGTCATCAACTCAAATGGATTCTGCCTTGAGAAATGAGGGCTGGGGGCAGAGCCAGTGACCTGCAGTCATTATAGGACACATAATGGCCAGATGCAAAGGAAAAACAAAAAAAAGACTCAGTTTTCTTCAAGTGTGAGCACCTTGTCTGAGGTGTTCATGATCCGAAGGGCTCTTTATTTAATGATGACGACATCGAGGTAACAAAACAGGTCATAGTTGTAGAGGGAGTTTCTCCATGTAAGAGAGAGAGGGGATTTGGAATACACTCCAAGCGTCTGTGCTCTCCAGTGTTGGTGTTCAGTTGCTTTCTTTCATATGTGCTCTGTGCAGTCATAGAAGACCTCTCTCTCTTTTGAGCCTGAAATGCTGAGTCCCTCCAAATTGGAGATGGTCAACCAGTGGTTCCTGGGCCAGATCTGATCCATAGATGTGTTTCACCTGGCTAACAGTAGTCCATGTTTAACTTCTTCTTTTTTTTTTTTTTGAGACGGAGTCTCGCTCTGTCACCCAGGCTGCAGTGCAGTGGCGCAATCTCGGTTCACTGCAAGCTCCGCCTCCCGGGTTCACGCCATTCTCCTGCCTCAGCCTCTCCGAGTAGCTGGGAGTACAGGCGCCTGCCACCACGCCTGGCTAATTTTTTGTATTTTTAGTAGAGACGGGGTTTCACCACGGTCTCGATCTCCTGACCTCGTGATCCGCCCGCCTCGGCCTCCCAAAGTGCTGGGATTACAAGCGTGAGCCACCGCGCCCGGCCAGTCCATGTTTAACTTCTTAAAATTAATTGCCAACAACACAAATTGCAATATCTTATTTAAAAAAATTTTTTTTTCTAGCCTCCCATGAAAAGCCAGAAAATCTGGCAATAATGGCCTCTTTTTTCCCATATGGCAAAAATCAACAACCTGAGTAATAAATGTCTTCTTAAGACTGGACGTTCGCTCTCAATTTATTCAAATCTCCACCAATCCCCACTTCATCCCCTCCACACCTGGCCCTCTTGGCCTAATTTAAGTGACTGCTGATTCTGGAGGCATTCAGGCCTATGATAGGGCTCCAAATGCAAGCCATCCCCTCTCAGATGCTGGAGAAAGCGGTGATACTGGGTGAGACGCTAGTGTTGGCTGCTGGTTCCCTGGGGCCAGTGGTGCTGGCAAAAATGTGTGATCCTCTGCTGCTGGGTCAGAAGGCCAAGAGTTCAAATGCCTTGTCCCAGCTGTGCCCTTGACTTTCACAATGACCTGTCAGCAATTATTTAACCCAGGTCAAGCCAAGTGGCAAAATGCCAAACACCAGAGTCTTTATACATCTTAATACCTCTGCAGTAAAGTGGGGAAATGCCTCCATATGAAAGTTTTACCTACATCTGTCTCCTTACACTTCTTATTCTTTCCCAGTGTCATGCCTTTGGGGTAAAAATTGTTTTGAGAGTTCAATTAGAAATTATTGTCAGTTGCTGTGGCTCATGCCTGTAATCCCAGCACTTTGGGAGGCCAAGGTGGGAGGATCACTTGAGTGCAGGAGGTAGAGACTCGCCAGGGCAACATAGTGAGATCCTGTCTCCACAAAAAAAAAAAAAAAAAAAAAAAAAAAAAAAAAAAAAAAGCTAGGTGTGGTGATGTGCACCTGTAGTCCTGGCTACTCAGCAGGCTGAGGTGGGATGACAGCCTGAGCTTGAAAGGTCAAGGCTACAGTGAGTCATAATGGTGCCACTGCATTCCAGCCTGGGTGGTAGAGCGAGACCCTGTCTTAAAGAAAAAAATCATGCTGCTAAAGTTGAACATATTCATACTTTATGAGCATTGATATATACCCAACAAAAATGTGTTCATATTTCACCAAAAGATATGTACTGGAATGTTTATAGCAGCATTTTTTTATAGTAGCTCCAAATTAGAGAGTACCCAAATGACTACCAACAGTAGAATGGATAAATGAACTGTGGTATATTCCTTTAACAGATTATTATACAGCAATGAAAATAAATAGCTATAGCTACACACAACAGTATAGAGGAATCTCTCAAGCATAATGTTGAGTGACAGATAGATAACAAAGATCACACCTAGACTGGATAAAGACTATGTACTGTATTACTATACTTACATAAAGTTCAAAAAATAGGTAAAGTTAATCTGTGGTGTCAGAAGTTGGGAGAGTGACTGTCCTTGTTTGGTGGTAAAGACAAAGTGAGCAGGAGGTGGACTTCTGAGTGGATTGGTAATGGTGTTTCTTGACGTGAGTACCTGTTACATGGTTGTGTCTATATATTTTTTTTTTTTTTTTTTGAGATAGAGTCTCACTCTGTCGCCCAGGCTGGAGTGCAGTGGTGCAATCTCGACTCACTGCAAGCTCTGCCTCCCGGGTTTACGCCATTCTCCTGCCTCAGCCTCCCAAGTAGCTGGGACTACAGGTGCCCACCACCACGCCCGGCTAATTTTTTTGTATTTTTAGTAGAGACGGGGTTTCACCGTGTTAGGCAGGATGTTCTCAATCTCCTGACCTCGTGATCTGCCCGCCTCAGCCTCCCAAAGTGCTGGGATTACAGGCGTGAGCCACTGTGCCCGGCCGGTTATGTCTATTTTGTGAAAATTTGATGACCTGTACGCTCATGAAATGTGCATTTTTCTATTGTATATGTTATTGCCATGAAAAGTTAAAATTAATAAAAGCAAAACAACACAAAAACCAACTGAACAGACATAGTGCTGTATAACTTCCAAACACCAGTGCCAGGGTTTTTGTACAGGATCCTATATCCATCAGGGTTCTTGTTTGCAAGCAACAGAAATCACCTTTGGCTAATTTAAGACAAAGAGGGGTTTATTAGAAGCAGATTGTGGCTGGGCGTGGTGGCTCACACCTGTAATCCCAGCACTTTGGGAGGCTGAGATGGGAAGATTGCTTGAGGCCAGGAGTTCAAGACTAGCCTGGTCAACATAGTGAGACCCCACCTCTTAAAAAAAATGCAGATTGTATAGCTTAGCATCTCCATGAGGGTAAGGAAGCCAGGTTTGGAGGTTCTGCTGCCAAGAACATGTCTCAAGCACAGAAAAGCTGGTCTGATGATATCATTCCTACTGCTGGGCACACCCATCTTAGCCTACACCACTGACACTGGTGACACATGGTGCATATTCAAATTAGTGGTGATAATAAATAGATTAATGATCTGGACCTTGGAGAGTTTGAAGATAAAATGAGAGCATGTATTAAAGCATCAGGTATGGATTGTAGTAAACACCAAATAAATTAGAATAACAATAGCTGTTACTATTCACAGATGCAGAATACAACTGTCTGATCTTAGTGACAGGGTAATAGAGTAATGGATCAGTGAATGTCAACCCTAACAGACTGTGAGAACACGCCTTCATCCCAAGACTCTCCTTCCCCCAGCCAAAGGCATATTATACAGATGAGGAAACCTAGGTTTTAAAAAATCTAGTAGCCATGGAGCTAAAACATGATATGCCAAATAAATGAACCCACTGAGCTATATCACAGAGGCCAGGCAAGTAAAACCAAAGCCTCCGACCATTGCAACGTGTGCCTTTCCAGGAGTGTCGCTTTGCAAGCCCTATCTAACCAGAGCAACAGAAGATGAGCAGTTCTGTAGTTTGGTTTCAGGAACTGCCTTGACCGTATGCTAATTTACATGTCCATAACTTAAAGTCCAAAGTTTGGAAGTTGCCCGATTACCCTCTAGCTCTCTAGTAACTGTCCTGTCTCTTTCACGTTGGGCAGAGCTGGGAGAAGCACCTGGCTGGGCATTACATCTGCACAGCCAGCTCTGCCGGCTGGAAGGATCGACGGAGGGCAGAAGCCTGTGGATCTTACGGCCACAGTATAAACAGGATGGAAGGCAGGGTGCTTGGGGAATGTGATGTGGTGCTGCTGTTCCTCTCTGTCCCCTCCCTTCGTCTCCTGTCCTGTGGCTTATGCCACACTCCAGACAGGATGACAGCCCCCTGTTTCCAAGGTTGGGCTCCTGGACGGGAAGATTCCTAACTGGAAGAAAAGGCTTTGCCAGCAGTCCTGTACACCTGAGCTGGGCCCAGCAGGGAAAGCTCTGTGACTGCAAGAGGTTAAAACTTGCCCCTGTGTTTACTTTTGTTGGCTGCCACACTGCATAATAATCTGTCAGCACGTCAGGTGCGGATTTATTTGTGCATTAAAAATTGCCTAGAGCGGGCGGATGCAGACGCTCTACAGCACGCTGGAAAATGTGCCTCCAGCATAAAAACAGCCTCTCCAAATATTTCACCCTTTTAATAAGTGCATTTAATTAAAGTCATATAACTTTTTTTAAATTATATTTAAAAAAAGCCCTTTGCCTGCTGAAGCTGCAAGTAAACTTTCGAACACAGGAGAAGGAGTGCTTTGCTCGTCCCTATTCTTTAAAATGGAAAATTCATCAACTCCTGTGTGCTCTCCTGCCCTTTCCATGCTGACTTGAAGAGGACATCGTGATGGTGTGGGTGGGGAGGAGGAGGCTGTCAGCGTGGTCTAGGGGAGTGTCCCCAGTTAGCACGGAGACAGGTACAGATGGTGTTTGGTTGTATGTTTAATGTTGCTTGTCGAAGGCGTAGGTGTGAACTTGACTGTGCATTCACCTGCAGGTTAACTGCCCATGCACCTATACAAAGGAGGAGGCTGTGGCATCAGCCCTGTAGGCATAGACAGAGCATTTTTCATGTGTATTTTGAGGACAGCCCTACCCAAAGACAGAGGGATAGACGAAATGACCTCTTAAAACTTTACCTTCTAATAGTGGGATTTGTGATTGTTGGAGGGGCAGGGAGAATGGCGTGGGATGAAGAGGACAGGATCTAGATGATAGACACGGATTAGTCTGAGCTCTCTGCATTTTCCTTTTTCCCACCATAGCTTGCAAAGTCTCTAAATGAGTTGAGACTAAGTTTGGCTCCGAGGTGGTGACAGCAGGGTTCTGTGGACTTGCTCTGCGTTTGCCAGAGGATCAGGAAACGTGTCAATGTGAGGGGTGGCAGCAGCCCTGGAGCTGCCGTGTGGGGACCCACAGTTGGTGAGGTGCGGCTGGGGGAAGAAAGGGTGGGGACGTGTGTGGACTGGCGGTGGAGGTGGCGCCGGTGAGGAGGGGGCTGCAGGGCTGTGTTTGGAGCGGGCAACCACAACCACATGGCGACTGGAAGCCTGCTAATTATGCAGCCTAAGGGAGCAATGTCGACCTGCCAGAGCCGCCCAGAGAGGTGGCATGGAAAACCTCAGAAGGGGTCTTGTGTATGTATGCCTTGGGTCTGACCAGGAAATAGCCTCAGGGGCCGTGATGCTGGGCCCCGGGGCTGTGATGCTGGGCCCCAGGGCCGGGGGAAACAGAACTGGCTGCTCTGCATGTCAACAAGAATGGTTTTCAAAACTGGCCTCCCAGAGCTTCTCCATGCAGGAGGGAGCAGAGATTCAGAATCATTTCTCCTGGGTGCCAGGCTGGAGGTCTCTGGAGCTTCTGAAAGCCAGGATGCCCATTCCAGAAATTCTTTCGAACCAACTACCTTGGTCTTTAGCATTCTGGCACTCGTTGGCCCCTGGAAATGCTCATTAGCTTTTTTTTTACGGCTGCAGAAACAGAAATCTCAGAGTTGGTTACTCAAGGCCACCCAGCACGAACAAGGTGACCAAAGACCAGGCAGTTTTTTTTTTTAAAATTATTCTTTTCTTAGCATCTTCTAATGATATGGGAGCATTGCTATTAATGATTATTTTTCCTGTTCACAGAAAGTAAACAAATTCAAGCTTCCGTTCTCAACCTTCTCTTGGATATTAGGACTCCTCACCTCCAACCTGGGTTGAGTTTTATGGCTTTCCCAGTATCCCAGTTTTATGACATTCCCCCATAAAGAAATGTTTTAATTGAAATCATCATATGTTGTTGTTGTTTGAGAATTTAGTAGCTCCTCCACTTCCTAGAAGAAAATACATTCTATTTTAGGAATCAGGTTATTCTACATTAAAGTCTAAGGTGTACTGTAAATGTTGTTCTTTGCATGGTGGAAAATAATATTAAATATAAGCATTGATTAAATGCTATATTTGTGTAGGTGATATATATATATATTACATACTTTAAGATACATATTTTATGCTCAGAAATATATATGCATGTGTATTTTAAAGTATGAGGCTTTTTGTTAAGCAAACAAGCATCCCTCCAGCATGACAGGGAGATGACACTAATGCTAAGCCAATTAGTCATTGCTTGTGTCTGAAAAACTATTTTAGGCCACCTGAAAGAGCTAATAAGCACCTACTATGTGTTAGGCACTGTCTACAGACTTTGTGAGAGAGTCTAAGTGGGGCAAGACCTGAAATAATTTTGAAAGCATTTCTTTACTATTCACCTATTCATTGCGTATTCTAGGAAATTAGAAACAGAGGAACCCCCCCCGACCCCAAAACATAAAATAAAGTCCCCTGTATTTGCCAGAGTCTTTCACAGTCTGACTTTCCCCTACTTAACAGTGTCCTTAGGTACTTCCTCTAGTTGTTAAATATTCTTCTACAATGGCGATTCTGAAACATTTGGTCTCAGGACTCATTTGCATTTTTTAATTAGTGAGAGCCCCAAAGAGCTTTTTTTTAATGTTGGTCAGAACTACTGATTTTTACTGTATTAGAAATTCGAATTGAAATATTAATAAAAAATGTTTATTTTAAAATGATAACTCCATTGCATGTTAATGTCGTATATTTATGATAAATAGCTATGTTTTCCAAAACAAAAATTAGTGAGAAGGGTAAGATTTTTTATGTTCTTGCTAAATTCTATATTGTCTGGCTTAAGAGAAAATAGCTGGATTCTGAAATCTGTGTCTGCATTCCATCTATAAGGACATATGTTGTTGTAAAGTATATGAAGAAAATCCAGCCTCAATCAGACATGTATCTGGAAGAAGGAGAAGTATATTCATAGCCTTTTCAGATAATTATGCATTTTTTTGATATTTCACAAAAATTTGACAAATGGTAGTCTTTTTAAAGGTGGTTGCAATGTAAACTTAAAAAACCATTTTAATGAACTTTCTTATTCTGTTACATTAATATTTATTGGTCAGCCTTGCACTTTGAATGGATCTTTTACCCATGCCAGATTTTGAAACATCATTTATTAGTCATTTGGAAAATGTTGATTCAGTTAAGTTATACAGATCTTCCAAATATAAATACATTTCATTTTACAATGTCAAAGAATCACATTCTTTAACCTCACCCTCAATATTAGAGAGGTCTGTCAGAACTGGGAATCTGTCAAGTTCATGGTGATGAAGACAAATTTTTAAGAATTTTAATTCTTTATTGAAGCCCAAATTGTATCATCCTTCACCATTATTATTTCCCTTGAAATGGCAGGCTTTCTTAATTCATTCTCGAGAAAATGTCTGCCAGATACCCAAGTGTGAATACCCAGAATTTGTCTGTCAGTTCTTTCAAGTAAAAATGGTGTTCCGTGAAAAATGCAGCTGTTTTTGCTGGCAGCTTAATACTCCCCTAAGTGCTTTCTCTTGAGACAAACATCATATTCCACTGTGTGCCAGGAATGTTTTATGCACACTTCCCATTTTGTCATACAGAGTATTGAAATAAGAGACTACTCAAGGGTCAAGATTTATTAAATTGACCATTTTTATTGCATCACCAAGGATATTCTTAGGTGAAATTTGCATAAATATATATTTATTGTGAGTGTGTGGTAGCAGTTTGGCACCCCTGCCTTCATTCATGCTAAAGTGTTGATAATTATACCTGCCATTTCTTTTGCACCATTGGTGCAGATGTACTCCGTGAAAAAGGCAATAGCATCTTTTTTTTCTTTTTTTGGGAGGGGGTGGGGGATGGAGTTTCACTCTTGTTGCTCAGGCTGGAGTGCAATGCGCGATCTTGGCTCACTGCAACCTCCGCCTCCTGGGTTCAAGCGATTCTCTTGCCTCAGCCTCCTGAGTGGCTGGGATTACAGGCATGTGCCACCACACCCGGCTAATTTGGTATTTTTAGTAGAGACAGGGTTTTGCCATGTTGGTCAGGCTGGTCTCGAACTCCTGACCTCAGCATCTTGATATTATTATGAAAGTAGTGTTTATCTTGTAGACTGTCCTCCCTGCCAGAAGAGGGTACAGGAAACTCTCAGGGTCCAGGGACTGTGCATAGAGAACTGCTGTCCTACAGCATTTTCAATTGCCTGGTATTCTTATTGCATGGTGTACTTTAATTAATTTAACTAATCCCCTGTGGTTGGACATTTAGATTGTTAAAAGTAGCAAAAATTAAAAACGTTGCTGCAATGGCCATCCTTGTAACAAAACCTATGCATATATCCATGATTATTTTGTTGAAATAAATTTTTATAAGGAGAAATATGTATCTTTTTTGTTTGCTTGTTTGTTTTTTGAGATGGAGTCTTGCTCTGTCACCTAGGCTGAAGTGCAGTGGCACGCTCTCGGCTTACTGCAAGCTCTGCCTCCCGGGTTCATGCCATTCTCCTGCCTCAGCCTCCCAAGTAGCTGGGACTACAGGCGCCTGCCACCACGCCTGGCTAATTTTTTGTATTTTTAGTAGAGACAGGATTTCACTGTATTAGCCAGGATGGTCTCGATCTCCTGACCTCATGATCCGCCCGCCTTGGCCTCCCAAAGTGCTGGGATTACAGGCGTGAGTCACTGCGCCTGGCCATGTATGTTTCAATAATCCTTGATACAGATAGATGACATCCCAAATAGATAGATGGACAGACTTCAAACAGGTTATCCAAAATTTCCCCAGCCGTATGTTAACCTTGTGCCTTCTTTCTCAGCACTGCTTGTATGTTTTATTTTTAAGTTAACAACATTTAATCTAATTTGAATCTCACAATTCTATGGGGTAGATAGTTCTCTTGTCATTTTACAACTCAAGTTCAGGACAATGAAACCACAGTGTATGGCTACTGTGTGGCACAGCTGGGATTTGGATCCAGGTGTATGTGATTCTAAAGCCTCTGTTCATCCCACTACTCTCTCTTCCCATGCGGATCCCCAGGGAACTCCCTTGCAGGCAGCAGACATTCACAAAGTCCTTTGTCTAAGCAGGACTCTGGACGAAGTTTGAGAAAGATTCAGAGAACTGGAGGACGGAATCCCTCACCTCAGAGTGCTTACAGTCTAATACAGGGGTTGGCCAAGTACAGCTCATGAACCAAATCCAGCCTGCCACCTTTTGTAAATAAACTTTTATTAGAACACAGCCACTTACATTCATTTGCACGCTCTCTGTAGCTACTTTTGAGTTATGGCAGCAAAGTTGAGTAGTTTCGACTGAGATCGTGTGGCTGACCAGACCAAACACATTTACTCTCTGGGTTTTCACAGAAAAACTTTGCTGATCCTGGCTTCATATTTGGACAAACTAACCAGGAATGAAACTAGGGGTGCTAAATCTTGGGTCACCAAGGTAGGCTCTTGGATGGGTATGACTGGTGGTCCTGCCTACGTTCTGGTTGTATCATCATGATAGCAAGAGAAATACCCCTGGGGTGCTTAGAAACTGACCATTTTTCATGCCAAAGTGTGAGATTTGGAGAACCTTGGGTTCCAAAACTTTGGCTGCATTAATTCTTTCCCAGGGGATAGGCGTTGCTGGGGATGGGATCTGGCAATGCTGAAAGGTATAGGGAAAAGCTGGGTAATGAGTGGGATCCTCAGAAGAAGTTGTGAGATTAAAGTGTTTGAGAATGAAAGCCTTCAGCTTCAGGATAACTGGGGAGGATAAATATTTGAAGAATCTTGTGTTGTCAAAGTTGACACCTGGTAGGGTTTGGATCCATGTCCCCACCCAAATCTCGTGTTGAAATGTAATCCCCAATTCTGGAGAGGGGGCCTGGTGGGAGAAGATTGGATAGTGGGGTGGTTTCTTATCGCTTAACACCATTCCCCTATTGCTCTTCTTGTGATAGAATTCCCACAAGATCTGGTTGTTTAAAAGTGTGTAGCACCCGCCCCTTCCTCTCTCTTTCTTCCATCTGCTCAGGCTGTGTAAGACAGGCCTCCTTCCCCTTTGCCTTCTGCCATGATCATAAGTTTCCTGAGGCCTCTCCAGAAGCTGAGCAGATGCCAGCCTCATGCTTCCTGTACAGCCTGTGAAACTGTGAGCCAATTAAACCTCTCTTCTTCTTCTCTTTCTTTCTTCCTTTCTTCCTTTCTTTCTTTTCTTTTTTTCTTTTTCCCAGATAGAGTCCCATTCTGTTGCCCAAGCTGGAGGACAGTGATGCAATCTTGGCTCACGGCAACCTCTGCCTCCTAGGTTCAAGCGATTCTCCTGTGTCAGCCTCCTGAGTAGCTGGGCTACAGGCGTGTGCCAACAGGCCCAGCTAATTTTTGTATTTTTAGTAGAGATGGGGTTTGACCATGTTGGCCAGGCTGGTCTCAAACTCCTGACCTCAAGTGGTCCACCCATCTCCACCTCCCAAAGTATTAAGATTACAGGCGTAAACCACTGCACCTGGCCTAAACCCCTTTTCTTTATAAATTACCTAGTCTCAGATATTTCTTTGTAGCAATGTGAGACCAAATGAATACAGCACCCAACAGTACCAAATAATAATTTCATTGCAAATGGCTGTTTCATTCATCTGAGCCTCAAAATCCTCATCTCTAGAACCGGGACCATGATGCCATCTCCTGAGGCTGGCGCTGGTGAGTGGGGAGGTAAAAGGATACTTGTGTAGTGTCCAGGGCGGATGCCCCTCTCATGGAAGCCTTTTATGACTGTTGTTACTGCTCTTCCTCTTGTTATTAGCAAGGGAGGCACACCAGCTCTTTTTGGAACTGGTAAAGAGTTAAGAAACACATGATCCAACTTTTGTTTTTACTGAATTTTTTTTTTTTTCATCTGCCTGCCCGGGGAGAGATGCTAATTGGTCATCTTAACCTTTTCTGACTGTCACGGTGACATTCCAGCTGTCACTACTCCAGCGTCATCATTTTATGCCATTGCTGCCCTTTGTGTACAGCTGGGGCAAAAGGCACCTGGCAGAACAAATAACAGGTCTTTTATAATGGAGATGGCTTTTATAATTGGGATGGCTGTCGGACCAACACCTGAGATGTCACTTCCTTTATTGGCTGAGTTCTCCATGGGAAATGTGATGAGAGATGGTGGATTTCAGTGTGTGTGGTACCATTTCAGCCTAAAGCAGAAGATGTTAACATGTGCTCCACTTAGAGGTATCCCTTCTCCTTCCCTAGCAGAGAGGGACTCATTTTGTTCTTTTCTCTATCTCTGGAGGGAAGAGCTTTTTTTTTAGACATTGTCCCCGGGCCAGGAAAACAAAATGGTGAGTCTGCAATTTTTAACTGGAAGCTCAAAAAAAAGAAGCCACCATATTAATTAGTTTTGTAGGCATTCCAGACGAATGCAGACTGAAGTGCAAATAATATTTTTGGCTTTCTTTAGAAGGACAAAGTTTCTTTAACATTTTCAAATTCTCCTGCTACTCCAAATTCTGTCTCCTGTTAATGTCCCCTGCATCAAAATCTTAAAAGACTTCTGTTTACTTATTATCCCAACCTCAAGAAGTTCCATGATGTTACTAGCAGATCTAAATCTTAGGAAAGAGTGAAGAGGGAGGGCCCCATTTGTACCTTCTGGAAAGACCAGAGCATGCTCTATGGCCAGTTATTGGGGGTCCTGTTGAGCTTATCTGGGCTGAGCTACCCATCGACCAAGGAATGTCATTCCTTTACACGGAGGTTTCTTTGGTCTGGAGTCCCTAAAGAAGAGGTCTTGTTTGTGACGTCAACGTTATGAATATCCCGAGGTACAGGGTTGTTGCGAATCTCAGTGTTGACCATCCACTTGGCCAACACTGGGGAGCATCAGTTTGCTACTCAGCATGACCTCTGCATGTTGAGGAACTATCCCCTTCCCCAAATGTTCACCTACTGTGCCTCTTAATTTGTGTTTCTTTAAGAAAGTGCTAGCAATGGGAGATGCAATAAATGATATTAAAACACTTATTAAAAATTTAGGGGCATTTCAGGCAATGTGCTTTATTTATCCACCAGGAGCACAGGAATTTCCCTTCAGAGAAAATTCCCATTTTTTTTCCCCAAAAGACAAATCAGGGTAGATTTCTCAGGGGGTCAGTGTGATATGTGTAAAAATCCTTGGTAACCCAAAGGGGAGATGCAGGGCGTTTTTTTATTTGCAGAAATGCTCCAGAATTAGGATATAGTAGCATGTTCTAGACTATCTCTGCTTTTGAAAATATGGACTATGACTTCATTCATCCAACCAGATATTTATGTATTTATTTTTCAAGACTGAGTCTCACTCTATTGCCCAGGCTGGAGTGCAGTGGTGCGATATCAGCTCACTGCATCGTCTGCCTCCCGGGTTCAAGTGATTCTCCTGCCTCAGCCTCCCAAGTAGCTGGGATTACAGGTACCCGCCACCACGCCCGGGTAGTTTTTGTGTTTTTAGTAGAGACACAGTTTCACCATGTTGGCTAGGCTGGTCTCGAACTCCTGACCTCAAGTGATCTGCCCACTTCGGCCTCCCAAAATGCTGGGATTACAGGCATAAGCTACTGCGTCCGGCCCCAAGCAGATGTTTTTAATAGCTAACTATATGCTAGGCATTCTCCTTGCTGGAGTTTTAGCAGTAAATAAGCAAACACACCCCTGCCCTTAAGGAGCATATATTGAAATGGGAGAGATAGATAATATCCAAGTATACAAATATAGAATTTGAGGAACAATAAAGATAAGAAGGAAGAAATCAAGATAAAGAGGCTGCAGAGGGACATGTGGGAAGTTGAGTAAGGCCCTTTTCATTGGGGTTGTTGTGGAGAGCCCAGCGGGAGGTGACATTTGGGCAGAGTAGATGTCAGATGAAAGTGTGAATGAATGAATGAATGAATGTATGAATGAATGAATGGGTAACTCAAACAGAGAGTTCCATGTTTTTTGTGCTAAACAAGCGCAATGCTTGTGATTGACTAGGAGTGGGATTGAACATGTGCGTGTTAGCTTCCTGGGGCTGGTGGAACAAATTGCCACCAACTGCATGGTTTAAAACAACAACAGCAATTTATTCTATCAGAGTTCTGGAGGCCAGAAGTCCAAAATCAGGTTGTCAGCAGGGCTGTGCTCCCTCCAAAGGCTCCAAGGAAGAATCCTCCATTACCTCTTGCAGCATCTGGAGGCCCCAGGCATTCCTTAGCTTGTGGTCGCATCACATCAGTTTTCCCATGGCCTTTTCCTCTGTGTGTCTGTCTTCTGCTCTCTCTTTTATAAAGGACACCTGTTATTGGATTTAGGGCCTACCTGGGTAATCCAGGATGATCTCATCTTGAGATCCTTGATTTCATTTGCAAAGACCCTTTTTCCCATAAGGAGACAGTCAAAGCTTCTTGGGATTAGGATGTGGACATATCTTTTGGGAGCCACCAGTTAACCAGGTAAAATATGGAACCTGGGAGAATAACTTCACCAGCAGGTATTAAGTCAAAATTAAATGTGGTCCCTGAGCGGAATCCTGGAGGACCTTACCTGCAGCCACGTGGTTGTGGACAGCTGCATTTCAGTGGTGACAAGGAGGAAGCAGCTGTGAGATGCATGGTGCAACAGAGTCTGGTTACTGCATTGTGGTAGTGTGGAGCCACTGAGTGGCTGGGGGAGGCTACCAGCTCAGTGGGCTTCTGGTTAGACTTTGCAGTGGCAGCCTTAGTGCCACTTCCAAGGAGGGAAATCATAGCATCAAGATGCAGGGCTTTGTAGAACAAAGCCTTTGTGGGAGCACCTTGTAGAACAAATAACAGGTCTTTTATAATTGAGAAATTGAGAAAACACAGACCCAGAGGAACAGAGTAGAAGGAGTACAAGCAGAGTCTGGGGAGAAGAGGCAATCTCATTCTCTTTGCATATTTCATAAGCGTAGGGTGAGCAATACTGATGGAGGTGGGAGATCTCCCTGGACTTTTTCATAGAGGTTGTTTGCAGACGTCAGCAGCTTGGCAAGCCAGGACCTCAGTTCAAGAGGAGGTGTTACTGCCTTGTGCAATTGTCTCTTTGGGGAATGTCCTCGGTGGGGTGGGCAGGTGTGCCTGATGTGGCTGTGGCATTGAACCTGCCTCCAGAGGGCGGTCACTCTGCTCTAGGACTTTATTGCTTGGTCTTTTCTCACTCAAAGTCTTTTGCCAGAAGAAGGCAGGGAGGAGCAAGTCAGTATGCCCAGAGCCTGCCCAAGTTGGGGATGATGTTTGCTCAATTCTGTGCAACCCCAGCTGTTGCTCCAGGTGCTAAGTTAGACACTTGGTAATTAGCAGGACTAATTGATTTAATCATGTTTGTGCTGTTTTTCTTCTCCCAGTTGTTCTTCTTGTCCTGATCCTTCAGGTTTTCCTGGATTCACTCCCAGGTGCGTTGGAAGGTAGTGTTGAAGGAGAATGGATACTCCTGATGCCAGAGATTAGAGCAAGCTCTGGCTTGGTGGTGGTGGGGGTTGTGAGGATACTGGTCTCCTCCATATTGTAGATTGGAGTTTCTCAGCCTTGGCACTATGGGCATTTTGAGCTAGACAATTCTCTTTGGTGGGGGGATGTGTAGCAGCACCCCTGGTCTCTATGCAGTGGATGCCAGTAGCGTACACCTTCCCCATTGTGACAACTAAAAATGTCTCCAGATGCTGCCAAACGCTCGTTGGAGAGGGGGTCAAAATTTCTCCATTGAGAACCCCTCTTCTAGATCATAATGACCACTGATATTTAACTTGGACATTTTGGATGAAAAATACTCTTCAAAGTCCATGCAGTGGGCTGGGATGATAAATGCCCTTCTTCTTCTTTTTCTTTTTCTTTCTTTCTTTTTTTTTTTTTGAGACAGAGTGTCATTCTGTCACCCAGGCTGGCATGCAGTGACACGATCTCAACTCACTGCAAAGTCTGCCTCCTGGGCTCAAGCCATCCTCCCATCTCAGCCTCCCAAGTAGCTGGGACTATGGGGACATGACACCACATCTGGCTAATTTTTGTATCTCTGGTAGAGAGGGGGGTTTCACTATGTGTCCCAGGCTGTTCTCGAACTCCTGAGCTCAAGCAATCTGCCTGCCTCAGCCTCCCGAAGTGTTGGGATTGCAGGTGTGAGCCACTGTGCCTTGCCCATGAAAGCACTGCTTCTGCTTTTTTTTCTTTTCTCTTTCTTTCTTTCTTTTTTTTTTTTTTTGACAGAGTCTCACTCTGTCGCCCAGTCTGGAGTGCAGTGGCATGATCTTGGCTCACTGCAACCTCTGCCTCCCGGGTTCAAGTGATTCTCCTGCCTCAGCCTCCCGAGTAGCTGGGATTACAAGCACCCGCCACCACGCCCAGATAATTTTGTATTTTTAGTAGAGACAGGGTTTCACTACGTTGGTCAGGCTAGTCTCAAACTACTGACCTCAGGTGATCCCCCTGCCTCAGCCTCCCAAAGTCCTGGGAGAATGCCCTTCTTAACCACTTCCCATTGCCTTCTTTTGGGCCTGCCATAAACCAAAGCTGAAGGCCAGCGAAGGTGCTGGGTCGGGGGCCAGGACCTGACACCCCATCTCCTCAAACACAGGCTCTTCTCTCAAAACCATACAATCCTTGTGTCAGAAGGGGAAAGAAAAAAAAAAAAAGCTGTGATCTATAGAAGGACAACAGGTGGCAGGGTTAGCGTCACCCGGAAGATAAGCAGAACCAGAAAAGCCACTTCTCTGTGGAAGGTGAAATGAAAGCTGACCTTCCCCGGCTGCTCATTTGGAATCAGTCCAATATGGCAGCCGAGGCCTGGGAGAAGGCTTTGCTGTTTCTCTGTCAGTGGGACCCCTGGGGCTGGCTCTCTCAGCTTTGCTTCTTAAGGGGCCTTGTCAGGTTCTTCGGAGCCTTGGCCTCCTATCCAAAAGTCTTATTTTCATTTGGGGGTCTCCTACAGATGTCAACGTAGTGCTTTGTGTGCAGAAAAAATTCTGCACACAAATTGTCTTTGGCAAATGAATGAAGATTGATATACTCATGGAAAGGATCCAGACAACCTGAGGAGGGTCTGCAATCCAGGGCAGGAGGGAGGGTGGAAGGGAGAGACGGGCTACCCAGAATCATTCACCTACAGCAGTGCTGTCCAAGAGAAATAAAACGCAAGCCACGCAGGTGATTTCAGACGTTCTGGTAGCCACATTGAAAGGAGGACAAAGGAAACAGATGAAGTCAATTTCAGTTATATATTTGATCTCTACCCCAGTATATCCCCAATCTTCCTGCAACATGCAATCCATATAAAAAAAATTATTAGGGAGATCATATGCGTTATCGAGAAAATATATGTTATCTAGAAAATCAGGCGTGTATTTCACACTTAACAGCACATCTCAGTTTTAGACTTGCCATGTTTCTAAGGCTCGTTGCCCAGAGGCTTCTGTCCTGGACCGTGCTGGTCTAGAGAGGAAGTTTAAATGATTAAATTTTGGAGATGAACTCCTCATGGTAGAATAGGAATGAAAAATGAAGTTAAGGACTTGTGTGGAAAAGATTTCATCCGCAAATGCCCGTGACTGCCCTGACAAGTGCCTGCCAAGGTAGCGCCTCCGTTCCCCCACACAGGGTCTGTTCGCAGGAATCCATTGGCTGCCACTCTCCCCTCCCCCTGACCCCTTTGTAGTTCCCTCTATTCGCTTTTGTTTCAAACGAATGAGCACACAAAAAAGGGCTCTGCATTCCGCCGGGCAATCTTATTCAAACACGGCATGGTTGCGTTTTTCTCAATTAATCAGCCTGCCCCCCGCCCCTCGCCCCCCACCTCACTCCTCTCCTCTCCTCTCCGGTTTTCTCTGCATCTTAATCAGGGTCCCAGCTGGACTCCAACTTTGGATAGTTTCAGAGGCTGCACAGACACCTGCCCAGGTAAATTCAAAGCAGCCCAGGCCTTTTCAGGTTTCTCTTTCCTCTTAGACTGACAAACACTAGGAGGCTTTTCCTTAGGAGGGACAAACGGACACCTTGGGAGAGGAGGAGTTAACCACAGCGAATAAAGAAGGACTAGAAAACAAAACAGCAGTGAGACAAGCCATCTCCTTTCAAAGGCAAGGACTTTGGAAGTGGCCCTTGGTTTCTCTGAAACATTTGAGTCCAGCTTTCCCTTCGACATCTCCTTCCCCTGCCCCTGCCAAGGATTGAGAGCTCTGGAAACCTGACTTTGCCTTGGCCTTTGCTTCCGAGGTAGAAGGGCCATTTTGTTCCCTTTGCTGCCTCACCTTGAGGTCTCCAGAATGCTCTGTGATCAGAGTCTTGCGGGCAAACCTGGCCGGGCAGCTGCCCAGGTGGTTATCTGATGGGGCTTCAGAAATGGGTCCACCCGCTCTCAGCTCTGTACCAACTTCTGCCATTAGATCAGTGGTCTCAACCAGGGGCAGTTATGCCCTGCAGAGGACGTTTGGCAATGTCTGGAAACATTCTTGGTTGTGACAGCTTTGTGGGGAGAGGCCAGGGATGCTGCCAACTATCCTACAGTGCACAGGGCCAGCCCCCTCAACAAAGAATGGTCCACCCTGGAGTGTCAGTTGTACCAAGATGGGGAAACCTTGTATCAGAGCATTTTTCCTTTGAATTTGCAACATTTTTTTTTTTTTTTTTTTCTCAAAAAGGACCTTCTCTTAGCCTGCAGAGGTCCCTGGGAGGAGTTGGATACACTTAGGCAGATAGATGGTTAAATGACTGCCTTAATTATCAGCTAACGCCTTCCAGGGCCTTGTGGGCAGAGCTGGATCCAGGCTGGGTACCTAAGGGAGGGTTGAGCAACCCAGGAGGGAGAGAACGGGAGCTGAGAGCTCCCAAACTAAATGTCTCAACTCGAATCTTTTAAGGGAGGGGGTGCGCTTTGCCCGTAAGGGTCGCATTTCGTTCTCTCCAAAGCCTTCCCCTCTATGTGAGCAAAGCTCGGGTTAGGGTCCAGTTTAGGACCTAGTACTTCTATCTCTAAGGCTAGTATAATGAACCAGCCTTTCCTGATGTTGCAAGGTGGTTGCCTTGCAACTTCAAGAGACAAAAGTGAAAACTTGGAATTTCCCATTGTTCTTAGTAGGATCAGAAGCAGTCAGCACATTTGCATGGAAGTTCCCATGGAGAAATAGGGGGAAAAAAAAAAGAGAGAGAGATTGAGAGACCAGCCTACTGGTCTACCAGGTCTGAGGTGTGGGTTGGCCTTGAAGTTTACTCAGGGTGGCTGGAGCCCTTTCGCCAGGCCACCTGGTCTCAATTCCATCTTCATATAGGCTTTCGCGGGTACTGTGAGATTCTCACAGCTCACACCAGGCTATACTCTTCAGAAATCCTCATTTTACTTCCAGCAAACTCAGTCAAATGGCCACAGGTGTCTGTCTGGCAGTGGGGGTGTGTGTCCTGGATCCACGTGAAGCGACACACAGACCCAGTCCACAGAGACCCTTCTTTCTGAGCACCTGGGGGTTTGGAGCCTGAAGACCACAGCACAATCTTGACTTTGCCTTGTCTCACTCAGAGAACAGTCCCAGAGGAGCCATCTGGGTTACTTGGCCACTGGGGAGTTTGTGCAGAGGGTCTCTGATGAAGTTATGGGCGATCTGGAGTCCATCACGCCTGACAGTCTTCCGCCCCAACCCTCTCCTCCTTGTAGAGTTGTTGCAAAGATTAAAAGGCATTTGGGGCCTGAAGGGAAGAGAGGCAACATAATTTTGGGTTGCAGAAGGGGAAAAATATCTTGTTGTTGAAAAGAAAAATGTGACTTAGCAGGATACATGCTTGGCTGTTTCTCAGTGTTGTCTGAAAAGGACTTTCAAAAATTCCATTTGACCTTTGCATCTTTTATTTTAACCATGGATATTGCATTTTTCTCTTTTTAATTTTTTTTTCCTCCTTTCCTTTCCTGGTCTCTGACCCTAAGCAACCTGGGTAGGTATCGTTAAGTAGGAATAATTCTAGACTTGGAGTAACAAGATCTGTCACTAGCGAGCTGTGTGACCTGGCCCAAGTCATTGAACCTCTCTGGGCGCTAGTCCTTTGTTCATAAGGTGAAGTCGTACTGACCTAGAAAAGTTGTTAAAAGGACCAAATGGGCTCATGGCAATGAAGGAGCTTTGTGAAGTGTGACAAAGAAGTGTTTTATTTTTGTAATTTTTGTTTCCATAGGTTATTGGGGAACAAGTGGTGTTTGGTTACATGAGTGAGTTCTTCAGTGGTGATTTGTGAGTTTTTTTGCACCAGCACCTGAGCAGTATACACTGCACCCAGTTTGTAGTCTTTTATCCCTCACTCCCTTCCTACCCTTTTCCCCTGAGTCCCCAAAGTCCATTGTGTCATTCTTATGTCTTTGTGTCCTCATAGCTTAGCTCCCACTTATGAGTGAGAACATAAGATGTTTGGTTTTCCATTCCTGAGTTACTTCACTTTGAATAATAGTCTCCAATCCCGTCCAGGTTGCTGCGAATGCCATTAATTCATACCTTTTTATGGCTGAGTAGTATTCCATCATTCATATATATATATATATACACACATATATATATACACATATATACATATATACATGTATATGCACGTATATATACACATATATACATATATGTGCACGTATATATACATATATATAAAAGTTTCTTCATCCACTTGTTGATTGATGGACATTTGGGTTGTTTCCACGTTTTTACAATTGTGAATTGTGCTGCTATAAACACTCATGTGCAAGTATCTTTTTCGGATAATGACTTCTTTTCCTCTGGGTAGATACCCAGGAGTAGAATTGCTGGATCAAATGATAGATCTACTTTTAGTTCTTTAAGGAATCTCCACACTGTTTTCCATCGTGGTTGTACTAGTTTACATTCCCACTAGCAGTGTACAAGTGTTCACTGTTCACTACATCCACACTAGCATCTATTATGTGTTGATTTTTTTATTATGGCCATTCCTGCAGGAGTAGGGTGGTATTGCACTGTGGTTTTGATTTGCATTTCCCTGATCATTAGTGATGTTAAGCATTTTTTCATATGTCAAACAAGTGTTTTTTATTATTTGCGTTGAGGGATTTTTTACTCTTTTCCAGAGGAGAGCTTCTCATAGTCCAAGGCAGGAATCTTCATCAACAGGCATGTAACATTCAAGCCCTTCTCTCACTTTCTAACCTCTTGCCTCCAAGGCTCAGGGTGATCACTTATTGGAGAAGACAAGTGGGAGGTGGGAGCAAGAAAGGGTAAGCATGTGGGGTTATTGCAGTGGTGTCTGATTATAGATCCTGGTCCCCATTAGTCCCAAAGCTGTATGCAAGGAGCAGAAATCATTTGTGTCTCCCCTTAAGGGAATCCATTCTCCCATCCCCCGTTGGCCACTGTGCACTGCATTCTGATTCTTCACCAGAGGTGGGATAGTTCACTTTAATAAGTTTCTTTCCCCAGTAAAAGCCAGGTGGGGCCTAGGAAATCCCACATCTGCCAGTCCAACCTCTTCAGTCTGAAGATAGCTTCCCTCCTTCTCCCAACTTCACTTGTTTCTTTTGTTCCTAAACCATTTTATTCTACCACTAGCATCCTGCCACCTGGACACGCTGACTTTGCCTTGGAGGAGGCAAAGGCAGAGGCAGGAGAGGGTGTGCAAACAAGGGGAGGAAGAGATTAGAAGGAAGGGAGAGGCATGGCAGCTCATTAAAGAGGAATAAATTTTGCAGAGGGGAAGCGAGAGGTCCCTCCCTCTGTATCTGTAAATCATCTTGTTTTATGGACGGGATGCAAAGTGAAGTGGAGATGGGTTGGCCCTGATAACTAGGGTCATTTCTCCTACTTACGTCTGTCTGAATTTTAGGATGTTCCATCAGAGAACAACTTCAGGCTGGAAACTGCTGGGACTCCTCTCTTTAATTTATTGTCGTCATTATTACTCTAAAATCAGAACCGGACTTACTTAAGGAGGGCACTTTAAGGGTTTCATTAGAAAAACATGACTGGTTTGTTTCTGCTGCCTGTTTTCCCCAGAATACTCTATATCCCAAGCTACTGTCTGGGCACCATGGATACAAGAACTGGATTTGTGTAGGTTGTTTGAAATCACCTCAGTTTTAGAAAAGTTTCATCGGCCGGGCACGGTGGCTCATGCCTGTAATCACAGCACTTTGGGAGGCTGAGGTAGGAGGATCACAAGGTCAGGAGATTGAGACCATCCTGGCTAACAGGGTGAAACACAGTCTCTACTAAAAATACAAAAAATTAGCTGGGTGTGGTGGCACGTGCCTATAATCCCAGCTATTCAGGAGGCTGAGGTAGGAGAATCACTTGAACCTGGGAGGTGGAGGTTGCAGTGAGCCGAGATCATGCCAGGATGACAGAGTGAGACTCCGTCTCAAAAAAAAAAAAAAAAGTTACATCTTATGCTAGAAAGCTTCTTTCAGACCCAAGGGTCACCATAACCTCAGGATCTCAGACCTTGCATCTCTGTCTTGTTAACTGATCTCTCAACCAGAAAGACATTGCTTAGGGGCAGAGTTCACAAACCAACAGCCCAGGCGCCTGGGTATGGGTGTGTTTATTTTTTACTGATACCTGGCGCTAAAATGGTTTGAGTTAGCTGCCACTTTTGAGATGGTGGATATCTCCTATGAAGTTTTGGATCTCCGAGTTTGATTGAAAAAGTGGGCCTGTTGAGGACAGTGAGTCAGGGTTCTCCCTTGGCTATGGACTTTGTGAGTTGCAAAGTGCCTTGGGTTCGTCATGGTTTCTCTCACCTTCTAGTTAATTCTTGTGCCCAGCCAGCTTCATTCGTTTCTGTTTGCTACCTGGTTCCTGAAGCTACCTGAAGCTACATTCCTATTTGCTACCTGGTCCTGAAGACCACTGAGTTTGAGACCCCTCTACCTTTGAGGAGGTCTTGAATGATCCACTGAGGAACATGAGGCAGGTGATGGAACCCAGGGTTGGAAACTGGGGGATAACCCCTGGTTTGTGCAGCTTCTTCTCTTCTGTGTGCTGCAGGGCCCCTCCCTGGGATGTGGCCTTATTTGGCAGGTGTAACTGCATTGGCCAGTTTGGAGGGAGATCTGCCCCCTACTACCTGTGTGACCTTGGGCAAATTGCCTTCTCTCTCTGGTCCTCTCTCATCTCTTGTATAAGGTGAACTGGTTGGAGCACATTGATAGTTTAGTTAAAAAAATTGTAGCCACCTATTTGTGTGGCTATTTTCACATAAGATTTTGTTTACACGAAGGGACAGCAAATTGTAGCCATCCCTTTGTGTAAACAAAATCTTAAGTGAAAATGCAATCTGTGGGACGTCTGAATGGTGCAGCTGAAGGGGGCCGGAGGGTCCTGAGAGGCATGCCCCGGTTCGCTATCCTTCCTGAAAGCCCCCGGGGGAAGCCTCCAGATGACACATGGTAAACCACCAAACTAGATGCTCCCTAAGATAGTATGAGTCTTACCTGATGTGAGCAAAATGGGGGCTCTGTGGCTTGCCTGGTGGTCACTGGTAAATTGCATAAGGCTTACTCCAGTGGTGACTGGGTGAGGAGAAGGGAAGCGCACTTATATAGACTCATGTATAAATAGATACTTGTAATATACGAGCATCTGCTCTGTGGAAGATGTTTTTTTTTCCAGGCCCAGAAGTGTAAGATCCGGTCCCTATCTTCAGGAGGGTGGCAAATACAACATAAAGGAGAGTGCCTGGCTTGTGTCTTCTGGGTTTGTGATCCCCTGACTTCAGTGTGAGAATGTGGCCAGAGCACCTGGGGAAGACAGGGAGAGTTGTCAGAGAGGAGTTTTGAGGAGGCCCTGAAGGCTTGCCAGCTGTTAAGGCTGAGCTGTAGTGGGGAAGAAGAGATGGCCAGTTCAGATAGAGGAAGCCTGCTTTGAGCTGAAGACCCGAGTTGGATCTGGACAGGGCTTCCCAGGACCGGTAAGTAGCTGGGTGAGACTGGAGCCATGGGGGTGAAGGAGGAGATGGGGTTGAAATGGTGGGTGGGGCCAAGAAGGGACAGGGTTTCTACAGCTGGCCTGCGAGTGTGGGAGGCTTAGGAAGCTTGTGAGTTAGGAATTGACCTGGCCTGGTCCTCTCCGAGCAGGTTAGGGAGGGACAGATGGCGGTGAGGGCTGGCTGGTGTACTGGAGGAGCAGCAATAAGGGTCCAGACCTCAGCAGTGGCAGAGACAAAGTGGGGATGAAAGTAGGTGCCACTGGGAAGGTAGAATTGACAGCATTGGGCCAGAATGCTTGTGTGGAAAGAGAGGGTGCACCCGAGATGATGTCGGAAGTGTAAACCTGAGCTAGACAAATGGTTATTCTTTCCCTAATTATTTAGCACACACTTCTTGAGTGTCTCCCCTGTGCTAAGATCTGGGTGCAGTGAATAAGCTGAGATGGAGAACACAGGAGGGGTTCTGGTGAGTTCCTGGAATTGCCTGAGTCTTGTGCTTGGGAAAATGTCTACTTGACCTCTAGAGATGGGGATTTGGAGTGAGGTGGAGAGGCCAGGGGTGGTGCTTTGTTTATTTAAACGGTGTTGACCGGGTTCCTGCTGCACATCACGTAATACCAGGTTGTGGGGATAAATGCAGGCATGGAGTCTTGCTGATCAGACATGTGTGAGATAAGCATATGAAGAAATTACAGGACAGTGTCAGCAGTGCTGCAAGACAGGTAGGAGCAAAGGATGGAGCTGGACCCAGGGATGGCCAAAGTCTTTGTGCCAAGGGACTGGGGGTGTGTATCCACACCCAGCAAAAGATGGAGTCATGGGCTGGGTCCATAGTGGGAGAGCTGGGAGACTAAGGAGAGATGGATTCCTGGAGAGCACTGCAGTGTTTAGGTGGGTGGAGGCCAGTGGGGATCAGGGGACATGGGAGGCAGTGGGAATGGGGAAGGAAGCCAGGGGTGTGCAGCATGGTGGAAAAGGGGAGGAGGGAAAGAGTTTTACAACGAGGATGAGGACTGATCATAATCATGAATATTCATAACAGACTGGTTGAGTGCAGATTGTGTACCATTCAGTCTTCAAATGCATTCTATGCATCGCTTATTTTAGTTCAGAAGACAGCAATAGTAGGCATTCTTTTTTATACCATTTTGCAGATTGACGCTCAGAGTGGCAAGAAGAGGTGGTTGCTGGCTTCTGAGGTCAATGTTTCTTGCACTTTGGAGACTCATAGTCAAAAGAGTTCCTCTCTGATCTGGGTGGAGGTCATCAGTGTTGGCTGAAGTAGAACCAAAGCAAGCGAGCACCCCTTCTGAGAGTCTTGAACTTAATTGCACCTCCCCTTTTCCACCCGGCCTCCCCAGGCCTTGCCACGCAAACAGGGAGAGGTAGGGGAGAGCGCTGTGTTAAAAATGTGCTGTCTGTTTGGTTAGAGGACTTGGACTGTTCAGACAAGCCCTGCTCGCCCTGGCATTTCTCACTGTCGGAGAGGTGACTTGGTCTCTGTGCCTTTGGTCTCAGTGGGAGGAGGCGGGGAGGTGGAGTCCTGCAGGTGTGGTCGCTGGCCAGGGTTTTATATGTTTTGCTGCCGAGGAGAGAAAGCACACACAGTTCAGGGCTAATGACAGGGCACCGCAGGTAGGAACATGACTGAGCCCTACAGCTTGCACATGTGTGGTTGGGCAAAAGACAATCACAGATGTTCCTGGAATTCCCAAACCGGATACAAAATCGCTAGCAGGATGCAGAGAAAGAGGAATGAGCCAAGTGTTTTACATAATGAGAAGCTTGCCTCCCGCCTGGTCTCTCTCTCTCTCCCTCTTTCCCTCTCCCTCTCTCCCTCTCTCCCTCCCTCCCTCCCTCCCTCCCTCTCAGTGCTGTGGCGGGTCGGGCCTCCTTTTCCTGAAATCCCAAGGATTAGGAAACCAGTGTGCCTGTCTGGAGGGCGGAGGGCGGCTCCAGCAGACGGCCTTGTCTTGCTTTGGTCGGTTTATATCCAGGATCCATGCCTTTCCACTGGGTGTGGTGGGCCCAGAGGCAGCCAAGGAGTGTGCTCTTCTGTCCAGATGTGCCTTGGTGCCCAGAATGGAAAAGAAATCAGGCATCGGGCCTAAGAGGAACTGAAAGCAGCCACCCAACTCTTTCCCAGGGCCCTCATTTTGAACAGAATTCTCTCTGGGTGGCAGCAGACTCAGCTCTGGGACATTTTGCCTCCAGCCTGGACCTCGGAGGCTGACAGTGGGGAGGGCTGGGCCTAGAGGAAGAGCAGAAATGGGGAATATTTGGAAGCGGAGGCTGCTGGACGCAGAGGCCTCCTGTTGGGGGTAGTACGTGGAAACAGAACCCTGCTTCTGGGCATCCTGGGGTAGTACTCACAGGGGCAGGGGGCCCAGGCATCTGCCAGAGCCAAAAATAATAAGCCAAGGTTCACATCCCTGCAGTTGGCTTCTCAATCACAGTTCCTTCTATCACCCCCAGTACAGTACCTTCTATGACCCCCAGTACAAGGTGGCCCTTAACCATTTGTCAAATGCATCCACTCTCCTCCCTCTCCCCAGTTCTAAAGGGTTCTTGGAGTCCATCTGAGCTGTTTCACTTGAGCGAAATGTTTAGGAGGAGTTGGGCAGGAAGACTACTCCTTCATGGTGGCGTTGATGGAAGGTTTTTCTGAACAAGTGATATAAATGCCATGGGGTGGCTCCCCAGACACCTCCTTCTCATCACCTCCTTAACATACGGGAATCTGTGTTTTTAGGGATGCTGAACCCATGCATCCTGTATCTCTGTCTGGAATTGCACTTCAGGTTCCAATCCTTGCTACAGTGAACCTGGTGAGTTAATTGTCTTCTCATCAGTTTCAGTGACTACCTCTACAAAACACAGAGAAAATATTTACCTATCTCATATGTTAATATGAGGATGAAAAGCTGTTTTCCCAACAAAAAAGCTGTTTTTCCATGTCAAGTTCTTTCATGGAACAAGTGCTCAATACATGGGAGCTATTATCATGATTATCATATTTCTTTTCAAAAGAAAGAGCTCTGTCAGGGTTTCCATTTAAATATTTGATTCTAGACCAAGGGTTGGCTAACTACAGCCTGTGGGCCGAGACCAACATGCCACCTGTTATCGTACAGCTCGTGAGCTAAGAATCATTTCCACATTAAAAGTTAAAATCATAAGGAATATTTTGTGACATGTGAAAATTATATGAAATGTAAATTTCTGGGTCTATAAATAAAGTTTTATTGGGACTCAGCTATACCTATTCATTTGCATATTGTCTATGGGTGCTTCATGCCACAATGGCAGAGTTGAGTAGCTCCGATGGAGATGTCATGGCCCACAAAGTTGAAAATGTTTACTCTCTGGTCCTTTACGGAAAAAGCTTGCCAGTCCCTATTCTAGATGACTGATTATTAAACAGGGAGGGTAGGAGTAGGTACCTAGAACAAAAATTGCTGGGCTTAATGCTGATTGGAATAGAGCTCACTAACAGTTGGAAAAGAAGAAAATGCAAGTATCTTTGGTATTTTAAAATAAGAGAAGTGAAAAGGAAACAGGGACTGAGTTTTTGAGAATCCTGTACTGATGATGATGTCATTTTTTCAGAAGTAATCTCTAAGTTTCAGTACACAGGCTGTAGGTATTTGCAGAGGGTGTGTGTTCTAAGATTCCCTTAAGCAGGGAACTCCCTAGGCTGTTGAGTGGGTCAGGGTGGGGGTTGACAGTGGGGAGTGGAAGGGGGAGGCTTGACTCATGTCCACCCTCCTCATCCCTCTGCTTTTCCACAAGCGGGAGGCACTTGTAGAAACAGAGCATTGCTTAGGAAGCTCAAGTTTTATTTCACCTGTTGGGTGTATTTGTCTGTTTATACTCTGCCTCATTCCACTTTCTTCTAGAAAGGATTTAAGGCAGCCAGGACCCTTCAGTGACTAAAATCCCAGATCCTAGAAGAAGCAATGCCTAGGGGCTGTGTTTGAGGGGAGTATTCAGAGTGAGGTGTCACTGATGATTTCAAAGAGGAGACCCTGGAGCTGAACTGTTTTTCAACGGAGGGAACATTCTTTTCTTGCCTTTATCTCTTTGTCCCCTGTCACCCCGATCTCTGCTCCCACTCCCAACTCCTCAAAGGGCAAATTGTGTTGCCTTGGGTCTCATGGAGGAGAGAAGGCAGGGACAGAGAAGAGTCCGCCCGAAGCAAATGCCGATCCTTGCAAAGTGCCCAGCAAGCTGGGAGCAGCAGTGAGCTGGGTTGAGGGGCAGCCATAGGAACAAGCACAGGGAGAAGGCTGAGTAATGGACGGGAGGCACAGTGGGCAACAAGGCTGAGAGCACAATTTATGAGTCACCCCGAGCAGCTGCTCTTTGCCCCAGGGGAGCAACTCACACATTCCCAAGGGAGCCAGTGCCTGGGAGATGTGATGTCGTTGTCACTGGGAGAGGAGTTTCAACCATGTATGGCTTCGGAGGAGCTTGTTCCCATGGGTAACACCCAAGATTCTCAGGATGCAAAATCCCAGCCAAAAGGAGATGGGGCTCTAAGACTTCTTGTGCATGCTTGTATGTATGTGTGCATGTGTGTGCATGTGTGCATATGTGTGTGTGTGCATATGTGTGAAAGAATGTGTCTCCTTCATGCTGAGACCTCATTATTAACTGCTGATCTGTGCATCCAGGGTAGTAAGAACCCTCATCGTTCATGGGGGAGGCGGTGGCTCTGTGACTAATAGCCCACCAGTCCATAGCTATCCTGACATTTTTCTCAAGGATGCTCCCTCCGCAAAATCCTGCTCCAAACCCATGATTTGCATGAAACATTCCCTGTTCAACCACGACGGCTCCTCATCTGGCATGTACATTCGGGTCATGGTTAGAGGGGGCTGGCCACCTCTGATTGAATTCAGAAAGGCGAGGCCAGCCCTGTGCCGCCCACTGACTCTCTCCCAGGCATCAGCCTTAAAGTTCTGGCAACTATTCCCAGCTAAATGGGTGCATCAGGCCTTCTTACTGCATGGATACTTAACAGGGGAAGGAAGAGAGCTCACTCACAGCCTCTCACTGCTGCAGTTTGTTTTATAAACTTGATAGGCACACAGCAAACCCAATGACCAGATACAATGGAAGCAGCCTTTCCCTTTGTACTGTCACCAGCCATGGCTTTTTAAAACCGTTGTTTTTCCTCACCTGGGAAGCCCTTGGCCTGTGCCTTACTTCCTTGATAAGCCAGGCAAGGACATGAAAATCTTTAAAATATTGTATCTCTGTGGATAACTGAGCCCAAGAAGAGGAGGGATCTAGCGTATGCCTCCTTAACAATGAAATGAAAAACACAGAGCACTGAGACCAGGTTTAAATGACGGTCAGTGGGTAACACTTGAATTGGGGACACGATTTGGTTGGGGAAGCTTGTCTATCCATGGTGTTTTCTGGATAGCTGTTTTCCAGCACACACTAGTATACAACACTTATTTAAAACAGGCCGAGTGCAGTGGCTCACACCTATAACCCCAGTGCTTTGGAAGGCCGAGGCAGGAGGATCACTTGAGCCCAGGAGTTCAAGACCAGCCTGGGCAATGTATTGAGACCTCATCTCTATAACAAATTTGAAAATTAGCTGGATGTAGTGGCACACACCTGTGGTCCCAACTACTTGGGAGGCTGAGGCAGGAGGATCGCTTGAGCCCTGAAGGTCAAGGCTGCAGTGAGCTGTGACTGTGCTACTGCACTCCAGCCTGGGAAACAGAGGAAAACCCTGTCTCAAAAAAAATAATAAAAGAAAATAAAACAGACTTCCCCAAGAATAATAAACCACAGTTACAAGTTCATATTTGTAAGTTTATTGTTTTATTGAATCTATTTTTTGGGGTGGATACTTGTTGATAGTCCCTGTGGGTACCTGGGATGTTCCTCCTAGCATAGATGGCAAAAATTTCCAGTGAATTCCTCATTTCCTTCCGTTTTTTTGTGAATGCCCGTAGCTTTAAGGGCCTCTCACTTCCTCAGAGGGAGAGGAGGCTTGTGGACGGGATGCTAAGCTAATACCCAGGAGCTGAATTTTGTTTTGTTTGCTCCACCCACTCTTGGGTAGAGGTGCTGATAGGATGGCCACACTGTGGGCACAGCAAACAGAAATGACCAGCACTGCCCAGATAGGAGGCACACGTGCCCAGCTGATCCTTCGGTCCTGGGGAGCTACCTGAATCTCATGGGAAACCCACTTTCCTTTTTCCCCACCACAGACTTGGCTTTCTGCTTCCTTTCTGCTCTGCTCTTTCTGAAAATGCAAATGTGTGTTGGGCAGATCTCCTGTGCAGGGAGATTGGCAGAGCCCCTAGGGACACTTGACTGACCAAGGCTTCTTCATGGAGAGCTGTTTTCTGGTTTATTCTGTCTTGTGATCGATAGGAAACACTGGCCAGGCTTCTTATTTTCCAAGGCTGCTGCTTTCTGACAGGCTTTAAGGGATTAAGGGTTGAATACAGGTGGGTTTCTTACCCCTCCTGCCTCTGTCACCTGGACATTGCCATGGCAATAATCCTCCCTGAAACAAAAATAAAGGGCAGAACCGGTTGGACAGAAAGTATAGCCGAAAAGTCTTCCAGGGACACTGAGAGGTGAGGGACTTCGAGTCTGCATGGGGCTCTATAGAGCAGCAATCCCCAACCTTTTTGGCACCAGGGACCGATTTTCTGGAAGATAATTTTTCCATGGATGGGGTGGGGTGGGGTTGGGGTAGTTTCTGGATGATTCAAGCACATTACACTTATTGTGCACTTTATTTCTATTATTATTACATTGTAATATGAAATAGTTATACAATTCACCCTAACGTAGAATCCGTGGGAGCCCTGAGCTTGTTTTCCTACAACTAGACAGTCCCATCTGGGGGTGATGGGAGACAGTGACAGATCATCAGGCATTAGATTCTCATAAGGAAGCACAATCTAGATTCCTCACATGTGCAGTTCACAATAGGGTTCTCGCTCCTAAGAGAATCTGATGCCATCACTGATCTGACAGGAGGTGGAGCTCAGGTGGTAATGCGAGCGATGGGGAGCGGCTGTCAATACAAATGAAACTTTGCTCATTCACCCACTGCTCACCTCCCACTGTGCAGCCTGGTTCTTAACAGGCCATGGAGCAGTAATGGGTCCATGGCCTGGGGGTTAGGAACCCCTGCTATAGATCATGTCCACAAGAGCAAGGAGGTAAAAAAAATGAGTGGCCTTGGGGTTAGGGGAACAGTATACAGCAAAGTTCCATCAGCTTGTGCTTTAGAGAAAAGCTGCAGTTTGGTTCCTTCACAGATTAGGTGGAATGATTTTCTTTCTGCAGCCAGCAATCCTGTCTAGTCTCCCTCCACCCATGGAGGGTTCAGAGCAGTAGCTCCATAATCTGTCACTGGAGTTTAGCTGGTTTGTGATTCACAAGGAGGAGAGGGTGGCTGGGGATTATAATCTGTTCTGCAAAATCTTGTGGGCTGTGCAATGGTTGAGGTTTTTGGCTGCTTGAAAAGCCCCGAGGTTTTTTAGGAAGGCAGATTTTACTATGTCAGCATTGAAAGATTGGTTTTGGAATTTAGGGAGGAAAAACCCACAACAGCTGGAAGAAGAGAGGTGAATATTATTCTCTGCTAAAAAGAAAAAATTCTTTTATCAGTCTGCTGGAGAGAAGTGGGACTGGCTTTTGGTGGATAAGTGTGGTGGGCTGCCAGGAGTCACTTTTCTTCACTGCTCTCTCTCTCTCTCTTTTTTTTTTTTTTCTCTTTTAAAGTCCTCTGTGGAATGTTCGGAAGGGATTGGCAGATTCTAAAAGAAAATGCTGTTGGCTCCTGGAATTGTCTCAATGGCAGCACAGAGTGATGACCTGGGACTTGGTACCAACAGGCATCTCACTGCCCTGTTTCACTGGAGAGAGACAGAGAGGGACAGAAAGGGAAAGAGAGGAAGGGAAGGGGTGAAGAGGGGAGGGGAGGGAAGGGAAGAGGGGAAGGTAGAGGAAGGCAGGAAGGAAAGATAGATTGAGATCTGTGTGGGGTGGTTTTGCATGCAGCCTCCCTTGGGGCAGGGAGGTGGTTTGGCAACCTGACTGACCTTTCCAGGACTTCTCTAGCCCTGAAAGACGAGGCACATACATCGTTGGGTGACGTGTACAGATGAACGTGGCAGCTGTTCGTCCATTCACCCAACAGATATTCACTGAGCGCCTACTAAGTGCTGGGCGCTAGTGACGAACAAAACAGAAAACCTTTGCTCTCCCTGGCTAGAGTGAAGACAGACTCTAAGCTGACAGACAAATTGATCTGGAAGTGATAAATGCTGTGGAATAAAAGAGAGGGGTGAGGGAGAAAGAGTGATGGAGGGCGCAGTTAAGAGTGTGGCCAGGGATGGGCGCGGTGGCTCATGCCTGTAATCTCAGCACTTTGGGAGGCTGAAGCGGGTAGATCACCTGAGGTTAGGAGTTCAAGACCAGCCTGACCAACATGAAGAAACCACGTCTCTACTAAAAATACAAAATTAGCCAGGCGTCGTGCGCATGCCTGTAATCCCAGCTACTCGGGAGGCTGAGGCAGGAGAATCTCTTGAACCTGGGAGGCGGAGGTTGTGGTGAGCCGAGGTTGCACAATTGCAGTCCAGCCTGGGCAACAAGAGCCAAACTCTGTCTCAAGAAAAAAAAAAAAGAGTGTGGCCAGGCTGGGCACGGTGAATCACGCCTGTAATCCTAGCACTTTGGGAGGCAAGGAGGGTAGATCGCTTGAGCTCGGGAATTTGAGACTAGCTTGGGAAACGTGGTGAAACCCTTTCTCTGCAAGAAATACAAAAATTAGCTGGGCATGGTGGTGTGTGCCTGTAGTCTCAGCTACTTGGGAGGCTGAGGTGGGAGGATCACCTGAGCCCAGGGAGGTTGAGGCTGCAGTGAGCCATGATTGCACCACTGCCTCCAGCCTGGGCAACAGAGTGAGACCCTGCCTCAAAAAAAAAAAAAAAAAAAAAAAAAAAAAAAGAGCGTGGCCAAGAAAGGTTTTCTCAGGAGATAACATTTGAACAGAGACTGGGCAGATACTTGGGGAAGAATGTTCTAGACCAGTGGTCAGCAGACTGTGGCCCTTGAGGCAAATCCAGTTGGCCACTTGCTTTTGTAAATAGAGTGTGATTGGAGCCCAGCCACACCCATTTGTTTCCCTGTCGTCCATGGCTGCCTTCTCACTGTTGTGGCGGAGCTGAGGAATTGTGACTGGGGCCTCCTGACCCTCAAAGCCTGAATAGTATCTGGCCCTGGACAGAGAAAGTTTGCCAGCTTCTGATCCAGGCAGACCTGTCCATTCCCCCAGTGATGGACACCTACATTGTCCCAAACTCTTTGGCACCACGAGAGACAACTCTTCAATAAACATCCTTCCCAGGTCATGGGGTTTACCTGTGTGGGATTCCAGGAGTAGAGCTTCTTTGTAGATTTAGGCTGAGCCGGGGGGCGGAAAACTGCCGACAGGCGATTTTAATCAGATTATAAAACCTGCCTTGTCCCATCCCACTGTACGGCAATCTTTTCATACAGGGGCTGTTGATTCTCTCAGGGACAAACGTGGCTCATCTTGGCTTTGTTTAGGGCCTGTTACACCCCTGATTCCTTCATTCTCAGGGGTTTGCCTGTGTCATCAAACGTGGAGAATGAATGAATCAGGTGTCTGGGACCAGGGACCACATTTACACAGGCACTGGGAAAACTAGACAGGCCTGGGAAATGTCAGGGGTGGGGAGGGCAAGTGGTGCTGTTCTGAACTGTGGTGGTGTAACCTCTCCGTACTATAGATTTTTAGAATTTTTGTTTATTTTTCATCTTCCTTCAAGGTCCTCCAGTCTAGCCCAGAAGCTTCCTAAGAGCAAGATCCACGTTTTATTCCTCCCTCTGTTCCCAGGGCCCAGCAAAGCACTGACCCATAATAGGGACATCGCAGGTTCTTTTTGAATAAAGAAATGCCACCTCCTGTCAAGCTCTTCTAAGCGAAGTAGAAATTTGTTCATTAAAAAACAATCATTTACATTCTAAAGCTGAGCAGAAATGAGTCCAGGTGTTGTTGTGTGTGTGTATGTGTGTGTATGTGTTTTTGGAGGGAGGTGTGTCACGCTGAATAGACAGTTGAGAGCCTCCCGGATGTGTTTATGGCATAGAACTGACCAGCGTTTCTATCTGGGCTGCAGAGGACATGAACAAGGGCCCGGAATTCTGTGTTCTCGCCTGGTGGTCTTGGATCCTCTGTGCAGATCTGTGTCTTTCTCACCATTCCAGGCCCAGCTCCATGTTTCGGCTCTTCCACAAAGCAGCTTCAGCTCTCAGAGATTTTTCTCTGGACTTTATAGCATTTAGTAACTGCCATTCATCAGCAATCGATCACACATCGCCCTGTGCCATCTCTCTAAGCTTGTATGAGAACACAGGGTTCTTGGTTAGACCGTGGCTCTCATGCCTGGCTGGTCCCTGCATGGCTAACTCTGGGATTTTATGTGGCAGGTTTAGTGACTATTGATTGATTGATTGATGGCCCAGACCATTGATAGGATCGCAATGAGAAGTTGCCTTGTTAATATCTGTCCCTAGCTTACCTGGGCTTGGCTTTCCAAACTACAAAGTAAGGATCTCCAGGCAACATTAGCTTTGCTTATAGGGAAGCAGCATGTCAAGGAGGTAGCCCTATGGGCTTTGGAACGAGCAAATCTGGTTAAAGCCTCAGTCCACAGTCTTGTCATTTACGGGATGTGTGACCTCCAGGTTTCTCATCTGAACACTGGGAATAATAAAAGCTGATCCCTAGGGTGTCTTTGGAAGTGCACAGAGAGCCTCTACTCCCAGTCCAGAGAGGGGACCCTCAAAGACAGGCCTGGAGGACAGTGAGCATATTTTGCTGAAGGTCCCAGAAGCCTCTTTTGTGGTTGTGATTTCATTTAGAAGCCTGGTGCTGGTCCCTGAGACAGAGAAGTACTTTGAGCCGTGCTGATACCAAATCTTCAAAACTAGACTTTATTTTCTCTGGCGTCTATTTAATGGATAGTCTTAACTTTGCATGAACCAGGAAGTTTGGCAATTTAACTTCCTTGTGATCTCGGGAGAAGGAGGTGAGGAATGAATGCCAGAGGGGACCGGGTGTGGTGGCTCACGCCTGTAATCCCAGCACTTTGGGAGGCCGAGGCGGGTGGATCACCTGAGGTTGGGAGTTGGAGACTATCCTGGCCAACATGGTGAAACCCCGTCTCTACTAAAAATACAAAAATTAGCTGGGTGTGGTGGCAGGAGCTTGTAATCCCAGCTACTTAGGAGGCTGAGGCGAGAGAATCGCTTGAACCTAGACAAAGAAAAAAAAAGGAAACATGACTTTAAAGTGAAATGTAGTGAATCAGTATCACTTCTCATGGATTCAAAGTAATTATACAAATAATGAGCACAATGAAATCAAAACAATGTTTATAAATTCTGGGTAGCTACAGTTGTCTGCTGAGCCTTTGAGTTTGAGGGAGGTTATTGCTCTCTCTATAATGAAGGGAAATTGGCTGGGGAGAGATGTTACAGACCTAGCAGCACCAAATGGAGCCTTTCTCCTGAAATGGAATCAGTAGGATTAAAAGAGAATTGAGAGGCAGGTGGATCACCTGAGGTCAGGAGTTCGAGAACAGCCTGGTCAACATGGTGAAACCCCGTCTCTATTAAAAATACGAAAATTAGCTGGGTGTAGTGGCGCATGTCTATAATCCCAGCTACCCAGGAGGCTGAGGCAGGAGAATCGCTTGAACTGGGGAAGCAGAGGTTGCAGTGAGCCAAGATTGTGCCACTGCACTCCAGCCTGGGCAAACAGAGCGAGCCTCCGTCTCAAAAATAAAATAAAATAAAATAAAAGAATGGAAGAGGGAGTCGCTTTCTCCTTCAGTGATTACACACTGTTCTGTGCTGTCTGCCCACCCTCTGTAACCAATCCATGCACCCCCATGATGTTCCCCATCCCAAACGTTGGGAAGTACCGTCTTAGTGCCAGGGGCACAGTTTGAGCTGCTACGAAGTCAGTGCCTCCCTGCCCCTCTGGCTCTGTATGAGAGCTAATCATTAGACCTAGATGGGAATCTTTTTTCTCTTTTTTCACAGGTAGTTATAATAATAATAGCCCCCTTTAGGCACAGGCTTTTTCATCTTCAAAGCGCTTTATAAACATGAGCTAATCTTCCTGCTCCCCAGTGAGGTCAGAAGTCCTGTCTTTTACTGGATGGTGCCACCAAGGCAAGAGAGATGAGTGAGTCACTGACAGTCCCGGCTGGGAGTTAGGCGAGGTTAGGGTTGGGATTCAAGTTTACAGTTGCTGGACTCCTGGACATGTCCTTCACCGGGCCACACCTTTCTCTTGGCCAGCCCTGTCTTGGTATTTGTGCCAAACCTCAAATTCAGGCGGGTCTGGAGAGAGCAAGGGTGACATTTCTTTTCCCCTCCCCTCCTTGGGCTGCTCTTACAGAAGTTCCTAATGCTTTCCTTTTCTTTTTTTAAAAAAATTTCCCCTACGGCAGGTAAACCCCCGCAAATCAGGGAGTTACTTTAAGAAAATATTTTCCTTGTGGACCCTGGATCCCAGGATGGCGGTGGGGGCAAAGCTGAAGCAGTATTTCTTTTCGTGGGCTCTGTTTGAAGATGTCTGTGGCTGGCAGAGCCAGAGCCGTAAGGACCAAGGGTGTCTGGCGGTGAGCCGTGACCGCTTCAACAGGGACCACCAGGGTGCACGCGGCCTCTGGGTGCCTGTGGGCACTGGGGCATTTCCTTTGTGCCCGTCACACTTCTGAACTTGGCCAGGAGGGGAGCCAAGGGGAGGTGTCAGGGGAGAACCCATGCAGTGGGCTTGGGAGGCAGATGCTGCAAGGATGACAGCAGCCATTTCATACCATTTCCCAAGAGTTAAAAAAATAATAAAGTAAAATCCTCAGGATTCAAGCGACATTTAAATCTGTTCCTGGAACACCATGGGTCTCTGAGTCTTGTGGTTTCAGGGGAGCTGACCCCATTGGAAGTCTGTGGGGTCCTTTGGTACTGGGCTTTCACATGCTGTCTACTGCAGGATTTAATAAATCAAGGCAGAAAATGTCCTTAAAGCTGGAGCTTGAGAGATGGGCTTGAGTGTGTGTTTTTGTTTATGTTGGTTATGCCAGCCGTCCCCAACCTTTTTGGCACCAGGGACGAATTTCATGGAAGACAGTTTTTTTTCATGGACCAGGGATGGGGTGGGGTGGGGTTGGGGAGATGGTTTCGGGATGATTCAAGCACATTATATTTATTGTGCACTTTATTTCTAGTATTATTATGTATTACAGTTTAGTAGTGTATAATTTATTACATACATTAGTATTATTACATATTACAATTATTTCACTATTATATTACATATAATAGTGAAATAATTATACAATTCACCGTAGTGTAAATCAGTGGGAGTCCTGAGCTTGTTTTACTGCAACTAGATGGTCCTATGTGGGGATGATGGGAGACAGTGACAGATCATCAGGCATTAGGTTCTCATATGGAGCACACAACCTAGATCCCTCACATGCATAGTTTACAATAGGGTTCTCGTGCCTATGAGAACCTGATGCTGCCACTGATCTGACAGGAAGTGGTCATGCCAGTGATGGGGAGTGGCTGTAAATACAGATGAAGCTTCACTCACTCCCCAACTGCCCACCACCTATTGTACAGCCCAGCTCCTAGCAGGCCACGGCCCAGTACCAGTCTGTGGCCCAGGGGGTAGGGACCCCTGGGTTATGCTGCCAGTATGGGTTGAGCCAATTTTCTGTGGCACCACTGTGTGCCTGCCATCAGCTCTGGGACATTCTGAGTTGCTCTAAATCTTGTCCGTGGAGAAGTGGACACTCAGCTCACAGCCGTACATTTTCCTAAAGCCTTTACTTTCTTGTCCTAGCTTGGGCTGCTATAACAAAATGACCATAGACCGGGCAGGTTAAGCAACCTTATGTCTCACGGTTCTGGAGGGTGGGAAGTCCAAGATCAGAGTGCCAGCATGTTCAGATTCTTGGTGAAGGCCCCCTTCTTGGTTTATAGATGGCTTTCTTCTTGACTCACAAGGTCAGGGTTGGGGGTGAGGGAGTGGGGGAGCAAGAGGAAGCTCTCTCATATCTCTTCTTAAAGGGGTACTAATCCCAGCATGGGGACTTCATGACCTGATTATCTCCCAAAGGCCCTATCTCCAAAGACTATCGCATTGGGGATTAAGGTTTCAATGTATGAATTTTGGGAGAGACACAAACATTCAGCCTGTAGCACCTTTCTATGGGATCTTGCTCAATCATAAGTACAATGATGGAGATGGCAGCCATAAAAAAGAATGAATTCATGTCCTTTGCAGGGACATGGATGGAGCTGGAAGCCATCATTCTCAGCAAACTAACATAGGAACAGAAAGCCAAACACTGCATGTTCTCACTCATAAGTGGGAGTTTAACAATGAGAACATATGGACACAGGGAGGGGAACATCACACGCTCAGGCCTGTAAGGGGGTGGGGGACAAGGGGAGGGAGAGCATTAGGATAAATACGGAAGGCATGTGGGGCTTAAAACCTAGATGATGGGTTGATAGGTGCAGCAAACTACCATGTCACATGTATACCTATGTAACAAACCTACACGTTCTGCACATGTATCCCAGAACTTAAAGTAAAATTAAAAACAAATAAAAATAAAAATAAAGCACTGGGGATGCATGGGGAGAAGAATGCAGAGTCACTCAGTCAGATCCAAGAGCAGCAGCAGAGTCTAGGTCAGGTTCCTCCTGCATTTGTGGATGAACTTCATTGCTTCTCGCTTGTAGGATGCGCAGGACTGTGAGAGCTGGCAGGAGGGGCTCCAAGAGCCCCAGGGCTGGTGCAGCGTTGGGAATCTAGGCTTCAGTTATCTCCAGTCACCTGTTTGACCACAGGCAGCTCATTTGTCCCATAAAGGGCAAATCCGGTTGTTGGAACAGACTGCCGCGGGCTACCTGTCATCTCACCCTTTGTTCCTAAGGGATCTGGTTTCCCAGAAAACAGAAGTGTGGCCTCGTGGTGGCCTGGTATCCTCCTAATATTTCAATCATTTCTTCAGGCTTCCTTGTTACCATGGTTTCTAACCAAACGCAGGTAAATGATATGCAGATAGAATGGGGTGAGGACAAGGGATGGGGCTCAGACTGGAATAAAAATACCCCTCTCAGGGCACATTACCTGGCTGGTAGCCTCCTCCCTGCCCTTCTGCATGAAGTGCAGGCTCTTCCTGCCTTCTTCCTCTAGCGACTTCTGTGCTGACTTTCCCTTATACCTCTTAACCCCTTACTCCCCAAATCACAAATAGAGATGAAGTCACTGAGGAGCATAGTCTCTCCAGTTTGTGCCTCATCCTCACCTTGACTCTTTTCAGACAATTTCTGACATTGAATTTGCCCACACTCCCCGACCCCGTGCCTCCCAAGCGGTTGCTGCTTAGTTCTTGCCCAAGTCTTGGGTTGTGATTCTCTCCCCAGCTGAGCCCAAAGAATTGTGGGTGCAATTGAGAATTGATATGAATCATTACTCCCTCTCTTCTCTCTGACCCTCTGTCTGTGATCCTCTATAAGGGCCTTTATTAGCTTTAAACTTATCTTGGACACTGCCCTTTAATATTTTCCTTCCTTCTACAGAGAGGTCGGGATTTCTGGGAATCATCTGTCTTATATTAACCGCTCACCTATTCCTTCTTCTTGGAAACCCAAGTCCAGCTTTTATGACCCCGTGGTTTGGTACCCTGCAAACCTCGTCAGATCTAGTTGCCCTTCCTTGGTCCTTCTTCCCTGTGGTTGCTCAGCTCCTGATGGTTCAGTACTGACTACCCACAGGCTCCTGCATATCGCACCCCCTGCTCTCTAAACAGGGATGAGCTTCAGCTCTTGGCCTCTGCTCTGAAGTCCAGTCTCCTGCCGTGGTTTTGACCATACCCCTCATAAAAATCACTCCCAACCTTGCATCTGAGCCCTTGAGATTTCTCCAAGTGTCAGCTCTGTGTGGCCCCCTGTACGTCCACTTCAAGTCCAGGATCCTTGAAGTCCAGCATACCCCTGTCCTCATTTCCAGGCTGGGCTCTGCTCTAGGCTCCTGCCTTTCTCATTAGGGTAAAATAACATGTCTGGACGTCAACATTAAACTCTATTTTTATTCCCTTACCTTTTTGCTCTTACTCAGCTAGTCACCATGATTTAAATGCCCTACCTGTAACACTAGCTTTTAATTTATTATTATTATTCTTATTTTGAGACAGAGTCTCACTGTGTTGCCCAGGCTGGAGTGCAGTGGCATGATCTTGCTCGCTGCAACCTCCACCTCCAGGGTTCAAGCTATTTTCCTGCCTCAGCCTCCAGGTAGCTGGGATTATAGGCGTGTACCACCATACCAGGCTAATTTTTGTATTTTTAGTAGAGACAGAGTTTCACCATGTTGGCCAGGCTGGTCTTGAGCTCTTGGCCCCAACTCATCTGCCCAACTCAGCCTCCTAAAGTGCTACGATTACAGGCATGAGCCATAACACTAGCTTTTTAAAAATAAGAGCTTTACCTTGTTCCTCTCTGTACTTTCTGGGAGTACATTACATGCTGCCATCTTTAGATGTGTTCTAAGTGAACCAAAGGCATTGTTCTCCTACCTGGACAGATCTCCATGACAATGCCCTGGCCAGGAGGCTGAGACCTCATCTCCAGAGCTTCTCACTCTTTTGAACATTGAAGACCCATTTAGTACTACATTGTTTCCCAGGCTCCTATTGACTAATGATTTAATATTTTATCTAGTAAATATTTGGAAAATAGTGGTCTATAGAAGTTGGAAAATACAACATGTTTGTGTAAGAAATTACATATTCAATCTTCCAACAATGCTTAGTGTGCCTTGGGTCTTGTGGGACCCTAATGTCAGTGCTGTGGCCTCTCAGGAATTTATGGCTGACATTTGGTGACCACCCACCCAGACTTTTGCAGCGGTTCCTGATTGCCTGTCACTGCAGTCTAGCCTACATACCTGTAGGTTATGCATAACTGGTAAGTTATGCATGTGTCGCCTCCTGCTAAGAGGTTTTCTGCTTTCACACTGGACTCTATCCTGAAAGTGAGCTCCTTGACCTGGTACCTAGGTCCGCCCCTGGCTCCCAGACTCTGCAGCCTTAAAATCAATTCCCTTTTGACATACAGAGTCCATTCTGCGCAATTTTTTTTTCCTCCAGCAGCCATGGAGGCTCCAGTTGCTTGATGCTGGTTCCTACTGTTAGAGTTAAAAGCCCAACCCTTTCAACTCTTAAGAGCTCCCTGTCTCTCAGACCCATGTTCAACCTTTCTGACCTCTCCAATCAGTGGTACTCCCTCCTTCACCTCTGAGTGGCTTGTGCCACAGATTTGTACTTAATGTGTGCTCATGTTCTGTCTTGCTTTTATACACACATGTGCGCATGCACACACTTTTTTTTTTAAAGTTTTACTTTGGAAATAATTGTAAACGTTATCAAAACATCACAAAGAACATTCATAACCCCTTTACCCAGATTCACCTATTACTAACATTGTACGCTGTTCACTTTTTTTTTGAGGCGGAGTCTGGCTTTGTCGCCCAAGCTGGAGTGCAGTGGCGCCATCTTGGCTCACTGCAAGCTCCGCCTCCCGGGTTCACGCCATTCTCCTGCCTCAGCCTCTGGAGTAGCTGGGACTGCAGGCGCCCGCCACCGTGCCTGGCTAATTTTTTTTTTGTATTTTTAGTAGAGACGGGGTTTCACCGTGGTCTCGATCTCCTGACCTCGTGATCCACCCACCTCGGCCTCCCAAAGTGCTGGGATTACAGGCGTGAGCCACCACACCCAGCCTGTTCACTTTTTCAATTTATCTTTCTTTATCTCTTTCTCAGTTTTTTTCCTAGACCATTTGAGGGTAAGCTCATACAACATGGGCCTTTACTTATAAATACATCAGTGTATATTTCCTAAGAAGAGAGATTCTCTTATAGAACCGTAATTCTGTTATTGCCTTTATAAATTTACATTGATATGATTATTTTATCTGATCTCCTTCCATGTTCCAGTTTTCTCACTTGATCTAATGCCATCCTTTATGACCCAATTTCTCTCCAGTACAGAATCCAGTCTAGACTGGATAAAGAAAATGTGGCATATATACACCATGGAATACTATGCAGCCATAAAAAGGAATGAGTTCATGTTCTTTGCAGGGATATGGATGAAGCTGGAAACCATCATTCTCAGCAAACTAACACAGGGACAGAAAACCAAACACTGCGTGTTCTCACTCATAAGTGGGAATTGAATCATGAGAACACATGAACCACAGGGAGGGGAACATCACACACGGGGGCCTGTTGGGGGCTGGGGGGCAAGGGGAGGGAGAGCATTAGGACAAATATTGAATGCATGTGGGGCTTAAAACCTAGATGATGGGTTGATAGGTGCAGCAAACCACCACGGCACATGTATACCTATGTAACAAACCTGTACTTTCTGCACATGTATCCCAGAACTTAAAGTTAAAAAAAAAATTCAATCTAGAGTCGGGTATTGCTTTAAATTGTCGTATCTAATTACCCTCCTTAATCTCGAAGATTTCTGTAGCCTTTCTTTGATTTTGATGAAATGGATATTTTTGAAGACTATAGTTTCCCCTCCATTTTTTTTTAAATGGAAAATTCCCCATTTGTGTTTGAAGTTTGCTTTTGATTAGATTGAAGTTATGGATTCTTGGCTACAATGCTGCATAGGTGATGCGGTATCTTTCTCAGCATGCCACATCTGGTACCCAAAGTCCATCTCTTTCTGATGGGTGATGTCAGTTTTGATTACCCATGTAAGATGTTGTCTGATTTCCTCACTGTACAATTAATGTGTTTTTCCTCCCTTGTAGCTAATAAGCAATCAGTGGAGAGACACATTAAGGATATGCAAAAATTCTCTTTCTCAAAGATTGCCTTTCAGATTTAGCATCCGGTGATGATTCTTGCCTGATCAGGTCTTCACCATAATGGTTGTAAATGATTTTCCAACTCCAGTTCTCCCTCAATATTTACTGTTTGGCTCTTGGCATTCCACTGTTAGCAAGAGACCTTCCTGTATCCCTGTTTATTTGTCTGTATGTCTGTTCATTATTGGTATGGGCTCATGAATTCCTAATTAGTCAATGGTTCACGTGTCACTACTTTGCTTAATTATTTTGGTGCTCAAATTGTCCCAGATTTGGCCACCGGGAGCCCCTTCAACTGGTTCCCATGCTGTTACACAAACACACCTTTGCTCTATTGTAAGCCCCTTGAAAGATTATGTGCCTCTTGAGAACACATTAGTATTGTGACCCACATATGGTGGTAACTCAAATGTGCGTGTGTTAGGAGGTAAGGTGTGTTTCTTAGATACTTTCTTGGCTTCCTTCTTGCCATTGTTAAGTAACATCTATAATGCAAAGATCTAAGCCACATCCAACCAAATTGTTTTATGGTTAGGAACTTCAACATGTCAAAGCACCAAAAAGTTCTACTGATTTGCACTGGGAAATTCTAAGAGTATTGATCATTGATATTAGATTCGCTCTTATCTGTGAGCCTCTTTTTACCAAGCTGTGTTGCATATTCATATCCATCTTTGATATTCACATGAGGAAGATCAAACAAGAACCTTCAAGTGGAGATGATTTTTTTTAACCAGGAATTCTAAACTCAGATGTCTACAAGGTTCAGGAAGAAGGTCCAAATGAATGAATAAGGCCAGTGCTTTAGCATGATGTGGATTGTTGTACACTGGAGAGCACATACCCTTCCTTAAAGAGGCAGCAGCTTCTCAGCTTTAGTGATTTGTTTCTATGTAGGAACACAGGTGCAGGATTGCCAGATCTTCTCATTTTTTCAAGACCATCCAGCAATCCAGATTTTTATGTAACGTCTTATTGTTTTACATTTTACATCTAATCTTTACATCTCATCACCTAATTCCAAAAACGTGAAAGTACATTTCAGTTCTACAAGCTGAGCCAGCTCACTGAAGGGCTTGTAGCCCCTAATTATATCAAAGTACAGAGTCAGAGAATTAAAAGTTGACCTTCCATGAGTCTTTCTGAGGATAGAATTTGGTGATTCTGTGATTTCTTATCTAGAAGTGAAAGCCTTTAACATTCCCTTTAAAGTTTCATTCAAAACACTAAACAAGATGTAAAATCCATACATGTAACAGCCAAACCATTTTATTTCCATGGTAAGTTGCAAGCATATAGCTAAAGACCCCTCCAAAGCCACAATTCCCAGTAGTTTTCCAAGTTTTCACCTGCATGAAAATTGATTTGGACCGCTCTCCAGAACACCATTCATAATCCATCCCTCTTGGTCAGGGTGGGTCACAGTATGCCCTCCAGCAGCTCTGGCTAGAACATAAGACTGTAGGAGGAAAGTGCTCAGATTAGAAAAAAACTGAAAAAAGTCCTATCATGAGATCCATTTCTGGTACCATTCCTACGGAAACAGGACACAGAGGGATGTTCAGAAAAGAAAGCAAAGGGTCAAGTGTAAACTGATAGGTCTACTTCAAACATGAACCAAGAGGTTTATTTGATTGTATAGGGGCTTGACTGTGGGGCTTGAGGGCCTTTCAAATCGGAAGTCCAGCTTATCTATTCATAGCGAGAAAGAGGACAGAAAATACCATGGGCATCTGAAATGTACTGTTATATAAGGTGGCATTTGTGATTTTTCTTTAGAAGAGAAAAAGAGCTCTAGGCATAGTGTTTGACTGAAGTGGAATACCACTTTTTTTTTTTTTGGTGTGTATTTGCTTTAGCAAAGTAATAAAACAAAAATTTATAAAGCGAAGGTTTTCTTGGTAACAATTCAGAGGAAATATTTGTGAAGTCTTGACCAACTGCACATACTGAAGATGATCCCCCCCCGGAAATGACTTCTTAGCAAGGGGGAAAATGACAGTCTGGGCATATATGTTAACAAGGGGACAGGGGTCCTCACAATCCATCTTTGTTCAGTCCCAGAAAAGAAGATAATAATAATTTATCTCCAGACATTGGATCAGTAGTTTACCTGATCCAATCTTCATCTGCAAGATGAAAAACAGATCTTATAATTGCAACTTATATACGCGGTACATTTCTCAGATGTGTGTGGTATCTTCTGTCCTTCCTCTTGCTATGGATAGATAAGCTGGACTTCTGATTTGAAAGGCCCTCAAGCCCCACAAGTCTTTCGACCTATAAAATCAAATAAAACCTATTGATTCATGTTTGAAGTAGACCTATCAGTTTACATTTGACCCTTTGCTTTCTTTTTGAACATCTCTCTGTGTCCTGCTTCTGTAGGAATGGTACCAGAAAAGGATCTCTTGATAAGGCTTTTTCAGTTTTTTTCTGATCTGAGCACTTTCCTCCTATAGACTTGTGTTCCAGCCAGAGTTGCTGTAGGACACACTGTGACCCACCCTGGCCAAGAGGGATGGATTATGAATCGTGCTCTGGAGCGGGGGCTAAATTTCTGCACTCTAAACCTTCGCCTACATTTTCTAGTGGACCTCTACATCTCTTGCCTGCACCAAACAGCATCCCTACCTTTAGGAAAACTATCTCCTGGTGTCTCATGGCAAAGGGCAAATGAGTCTCTCTGAGCCCTGGTTTTTGCAGACTCAGCGTCACAGGACACAAACCTGAAACACAGTTGCTCACACCCTATGTTTACTTTTATTTCCAGCCACATCTGGAGGCCAAAATTCATAAGTTTGTTGCCAAGCCTTACAACAGTTTACTGAGTTTGTACGTTAAGGGAAGGGGGAAAAAATGCTCTCCTGACTTGTCGAGTGTAAAATGGATGGAGGAATCAATGGGCGAACCCTAAACCCTAACCATGTTTATTAACATCTGCGGCCTGCCGGCAGACGGGGAAGGCGTGAGCGGGCTGTGTTTGTCTTGGAGGTTTTAGCTCAGAGAGCTCCATGGTGTACTCTCTCCATATATATACAGCCAGGCATCTTTTTAACCCACCAGAGACCAGGGGAGGGAAACAAGGGCTGTTCAGAAGCAGAGGAGCCCAGGTCCGATTGGGGAAGAGCAGGGATGGGCACTTGGCCGTGTTTACAATCAGGGCAGTGCAGTGGGTGGGCCGATTCTTGTGACGTACTTGAGGCTTAAAAAACGATCATAAATCTGATGTCTGTCAAACAGGGCTGGCATTTTCTTTTCCTTTCACAACTAGGTTTTGTATAACCAAAAAAAAAAAGAAAACCAAAAAAACAAAAAAACTGACTTTTTTTTTTTTTTTTTTTTTAAACAAGGAACCCTCAAGACTCTCACGAAGAGCATCCCTCTATCTGGTGTCCACTGTTGGGGTGGAAGCCCTGCCAGGAACACACTGAGTGTTCTGGTGGAGGCCGTAATCTCTGCTGGAGAAAGGTGTCGCCATTCGTGGTTTTTTTTTTTTTTTTTTTTGCATTTTTACAGAGACACTGGAGTGGGAACAGCCACACCGAATGGGCCGAGACCTGAAGCCTTGTGTTCAACAACTTGGTTTTTACCAGGGATTTACCCAGTTTGCTTTGGGTCAGACGGGAGCATCCCGAGCAAGCCAAGAGCTCCTCTAGTTTGCTGTCCTTCTGCCATGAATATAGCAGGAACCAAGGGGCAATTCTGTAAGGCCCCAGGATGGAGGGAGGATGTGCTGTTTGTGGCCACCAGCCACAGACCCTCTGCCTAGGGAGAAATGTGCTGGGGATGTCCTTTTAGCAGACTGTTTGGCTCTCTGGTACCTCACGTCTGAGGTGAGTCCGCCTAAGAAAAGGGTGCTTTTTGTGGTCAGAGCCTGGGGCTTGGACTAAACCCTCGGACAGAGGCAGTATGTGCCCGGGGGAGGCGTGGCCCACCAAAGAGGAGAAAAACCCCCCTGTCTGTGAGGAGCGTGGCTGCCAGGCCTCTCCACTCAAGGAACAGTGAGCGACTGTTGGAAAGCTTGGCCTGCCCCAACGTCCAGGTGTGCCTGGCCAGTCAGGTGTGTCATTGCATGAAAAGCACGAGGCTGTGTGTCCGCCGGCCCCATCGCCACCCACCTCTGCCCACCCTTGCCAGAGCTGTCCAGATACCCTGGGGAGTTGACCCTCTGCTCTTACGCAGGCTGGGTGGGGTCAGGGCTTCCCTCCCCCACCACCCTCACTGTACCAGATCTTCACGTTCCATTTTCCACAGTGGGCAGCGTCCCAGCCAAGCTGTGAGCTCTCGGATCTGAAGAGCTCACTGCTTTTCAGGGCTTTTTTCCTGGCCCCTGGCCACACTTAGCTGCTAGGTTATTTGGGCAGGATTGTTCAAGGGTGTGAAACCAATGGGGCCAGAGAGGGAGGTTGGGGCTCAACCAAGTGGGGTGAGATTTCCCTGTGGGCTTTGGGTTGGGGGCACTGACACATCCCCAGCAGGGCCTCCTGGAAGAAACCCAGCTGCTGAGATGCCAGTACTTTTCCATGGGTGGGTGGGGCGGGGAGGAGGAGGACTTTGAGCCTCAGTGACCTGGCCGCCCAGGGATTTTCCAGGCTTGCTTTGGGGAGGTTATCCCAACTAGGGACTAGGAATCAGGAAGCCCTCATTTTATTTTGTAAAATTGTAACCGAGCTTTGCACTTATGATGATAAAATGCTGGGTGGACGTACTGGAGGTCCTCATCAATGCCTTCCCAGAACCCTCGAGACCACAAGGAGTAAAGGTGCCTTAGTGAGATGAGTTATCTGGTAAAGGCAGCATCTCATGATTTTTCCCTTTGCTTCAAAATGTACTGTCGTGCTACGGAGCTCAGCGGAAGGTGCTAGAACAAGGACTGCTCTCCAGGGCTCTCTGTGTTTCTCACCTTACCTCGAGGTCATGCCTGCAGTTTGTAAAAAGGAATGTTGCCCAGCCTGCATCCTCATGGGTCTTGTGTTCTCCCAAGTCTAATTATTTTTTTAAAACATTTTCAGAATTTCCACTTTCTACAGTGTGGCTTTGGAGCTGGGGTCCATCCCAGTTCTGCCTGGGGTGCAGCTAGCAGGCAGCTTCCTGGGTTTATTCATGCAGCTGACTGTATCTATGTCAGACATCCGCTTCATGTCATTTTCTTGGAGGGGCCTTTGCAGTTGCTGTGATGCTGTTCCCACCCCCATATCATTCTACTTTGCAGAAACTTCATGATTTATAACTGTGAATGTTTGTGTTTACTTGTTTTGACCTGTGTTCCCTCTGGAATACACACCGCACAGGCAGAGGCGAAGCCCTAGCTCCCAACATAGCATTGGCCACGCCATCGATGCCCTATCAGGATTTGAGTTAATACCTCCAGAGTGGGAGATGTGTGGCAAATTAAACCCCGACTGCTGTTGGGAAGTTCTGCACTTTGGATTCCTACATCCCTGCGACTCTGGTTTATACTTGGCTGCTTCTAGGGAAAGGAGGATGAAAGGGGATTGTCATTTAACATTGAAACCTGATTATTTACCTCTCAGACTTACAGCATGCTCAGAGCTGTGGGATTATGGAGTATTTATTTATTTTTATTTTTTATTTGTAAAAAAGGTAGAGGCTGGGCACGGTGGCTCACGCCTGTAATCCCAGCACTTTGAGAGGCTGAGGCGGGCAAATCACGAGGTCAGCAGTTGGAAACCAGCCAGTTTGAGACCAGCCTGGCCAATATGGTGAAACCCCATCTCCACTAAAAATACAAAAATTAGCCGGGTGTGGGTGGTACGCACCTCTAATCCCAGCTACTCGGGAGGCTGAGGCAGGAGAATAGCTTGAACCCAGGAGGCGGAGGTTGCAGTGAGCTGAGATCGCACCACTGCGCTCCAGCCTGGACGACAGAGCGAGACTCCGTCTCAAAAAATAATAAAAAAAAATAAAGTAGAGACAGGGTCTTCCCATGTTGACCAGGTGGTATTGAACTCCTGGCCTCAAGCAGTCCTCCCACCTCTGCCTCCCAAATTGCTGAGGTTACAGATGTGAGCAACCGTGCCTGGACTTACTTATTTTTAAATTTTTATTGGTGTATTTATTTTAGATGGAGAAAAGAAATGCAAACAGGATCATGGGTTCTCACTATTGGTTGTTATTGTTATTGGCAGAGATGAATAATTAATTATGGGAGTATTTTTCTTAACCAATAAATTGTGGTCTCCTGCTTCTTGGCAGTATCTAAAAGTAGTAGGTTCTGATTTGGTGTTAGTAGAAGTCCCCAGTTCCTTCTGCTGTTGCCTGGGTGAGAGATGGCCCCAGGCACCTCAGAGGCTACTCATTGTGTGACCGTGTCAAGTGGACACTTTGTGCAGATGGGCTCAAAAGGCTCACGTGTTTTGTCGCTCATCACAGTATCCCTTTAAACTGAGAGCCTGGTTTTGGTTATGAATTCTCAAATGCCTAGAGGTTGGGAACTTTGGAGTCTTCTCTAAGTATCTTCTGATAGTCAAAACCTTCTGGTTGAAGGGCCTATAGTTGGTATGAATGTCTACACAAGAGGCCCAGGACATTTTTTGGGAGGACAGTATGAATCTTGCAGGCCCTGACGTCTAGACAATAATGGCTGGGCTGGGAGTTTTAGGCTTGGCTTTGCTTCCACCCCAAGGCTTCCCTTTACCCCAAAGTTGGGCACCTGTATTTCACTGATCCTATATAACCATAGACAAAAAAAAAAAAAAAAAAAAAAAAAAAAACCCAAGGTGCAAATATCCAACAAATTGTATACAAACAAATTGTATACAAAGTATACAATTTGTAAAGATGTAAATAAGGCAAGTGTCTATCTGAGGCTCCTAAGCCATTTAGTGGTCAAAGTTACAGCTTTCAGTTCTCTCAACAATCTCTTGACCACATGATGCGAAGTTTTGCCTGTTATTTATTGGAAACGGCCTGGCAGAATTGGACTCTTCTACATCTTTCTACATGCAAGATACTGGAATAATCTCCATCCCTATACTAAATGGAGGATATTTTGGGAAGTGGGATTTCTTTTCTTTTCTTTTCTTTTATTTGAGATGGAGTTTCGCTCTTGTTGCCCAAGCTGGAGTGCAATGGTGCGGTATCAGTTCACTGCAACTTCTGCCTCCCAGGTTCAAGCAATTCTCCTGCCTCAGCCTCCCGAGTAGCTGGGATTACAGGCGCCCACCACCACGCCCAGCTAATTTTTTGTATTTTTCATAGAGACAGGGTTTCACCATGTTGGCCAGGGTGGTCTTGAACTCCTGACCTCAGGTGATCCACCCACCTCGGCCTCCCAAAGTGCTGGGATTACAGGTGTGAGCCACGGAGCCTGGCTGGAGTGGGATTTCTTAAGGTGAAACTCTGAAATGTTTTACATTCATCTCACTACCGAAAAAGATACTTAGTTCTGGACCATGCCTTCAAGAGGCACCCATCTTAACAGAAACAGAAACATAGGCCTGCAAGTTCTTGTAATACAAACCCAGCTAGAAACTTGGAAGCCATGAGAGTTGGAGGCAGACGATATGGGGCTCTGAACAGCCCGGTAGAAAGAGTTGCATGTATACTAAATGATACTGGAAACCAATAGTCCTAAGCTTGTACTGATGCCTACATTAATTTGAAATTCTACCTATTTTTTTTCTGAAACATTTAAGGCAATTAGCATACCCATTCTCCACCTCCTCAGTTATAAACTTGAACCTTGAATTGCATACATTGGTAAAACTTTGCTTGCACGTGTCTTGGTTTCATGCATGATTCTACAGCCTGTATATGTGCACTGTGGAGTTGGGCTATGCTGAGTTTCTGCATTTGACTGTAAGCCCTTGGAGGCAAGGCATGTGTTTATTCTTTGCTCCTTTATACACATGCCATAGTATGCAAAGTGATACTCCTCAAGAGGCTTTTTAACCACATATTTGGGGTTTCTGAGACTTTCGGGAGAAGGGTCAGACCTCTCTTGCTTTGCTGCCCACCTTCTTCCTCCCTCCCTCGTTAATCATGTCTGTTGGGCTAGCAGGTGTGCAGGGGTACTGATGGGTCCCATGTCGGAAGCCTGGAACGGGATGACTGAGGCTCCCATCGCTGTCTTTATCTCAGACTTTGGGTTTAAGTAACTTTCTGAAAACCACAGTCCCACCACAGCACAGAAGCCAGTAGGGTGACACGAGGAGCAGGCCTGGGTTCCCCTGGTTGCCTGGTTCCAAGAGGGGCCCGTCGTCCTGTGCTCTGGGGTGACCTTGGGATTAGGAGAGCCCAGCTAAACAACCTTCCCATCAGGCTCCTGGTCACAGCACGAGGCTTTTTTAAAGTCAGCCGAGCCTGGCAAAGAAGGTGTCATATTATGGGGCTTTAGGATTTCAATTTAGTATTTCAGAATATCTGCACATTCTTACCTGGTAAATCATTTCTTTTCTGTTAGGGTCTTCTGATAAACCCAAAGACACCTTCAACCATTGCCCATACATGGCTTCCACAAGGAAAAGAATCATCCTTTTACCTCCTAGCTGGCTTTCCTTCTGCAATCGAAGATCTTCAACCTCTCCCCATCCCTTGACCACCGCCCCCCAACTTGGTTCTTCTGTGCCTCCAGACACCCCAGAGAGACAGGAAGGAGGAGGAAGGATGGTTCAGATCTTGCCAATGGAGATGATAAAGCAGTGTAAATGCAGGCCCGAAGCCACACGACCCCTGCACTCCTGGGAGCTCCTCCCACTTGTCTGACTTTGAGCACAGCCAAGTACCTCCCTATGGCCTCGTTCACATCCACCTCTGCCAGGCTTTCTCATTTTCTGTCCTTGGTGATTAATTGATCACCTATTATCTGCCTGCCTGGTGGTGTGCATGCCTTAAAAAGCTATAAAAACCTTGGTGTCCAAGATGGCACAGCTAGAGAATACCAGAGTTGCCATTCATACTCAGATATACCCAACAGCTTTCTTTCCAAGTTAACCCTTTGTCAAATGACCCTGTGGCCATTTCCCTCCTCACCAGCTCAGACGCCCCCGCCCCGATAACCCAGGGAGGTGGGAGCCACCTTCTCCCCCAGCCTCAGTGTGCATATGGAGCGTATTATATATATTAATGTATATATTATATATAATATACACAAACATATATAACCCATATCACAAAATATAAGTGTTAGTTGGTATCATCTTTCTTAGTAGATTTCCACTCTGGGAAGCCCGGAAGCTGCCTTGTCTTCTTTGCATTTCTGGTGCCTGGTCTAATCCCTGGCACATAGTAGGCGTTCCATCAATACTGAAATACCTTATGGTGTGCCGGTGATTGTAGAGAGAGGTCTTTGCCCACTAGTTTCTTGTCTTTTGTTGTTATAAGGTTGCCTGAGGGCTGAGTGGTGTTTTTTTTCTTTAAGAAAACTTCTTCCCTAAGGGCTGTGTGGTCGCTGCTGTCTGTTTCCATTAGGCTGTTTGGCTGCAGTGTTCTCCTGGTGGTGATGCGCTGGGGGGTAAGTGTGAGCCTCCATGCAAACCTCAGGCCTCCCCAGGCTGCCCATCTGTCATTAGCCATTTGCCGCCAGACACAGAGGGTGGGGGGACACCTGGAGAGGGAGCCTGGAGTGCTCCGTGTGGCCTTTCCAGGAGAATGCGTTTGGCTTTCCATAAAAGACTTCTTGCCATGGGCAGGCGTGTGTGTGTCCAGTAGAAAGCTGAAGATGGTCAGTCTTGAGAATAAGCAGTGGCTTTCAAACCGTGTGCTCTAGGACTGGCTGGGCCTTGGAGAGGTGTCAGTGGCGCCCTGGGAAAGCAGGGCACCAGAGCAATGGGTGAGGTCCAGCCTGTCCTGCTCACGTCAGCCAGGGCACATCCAAGTCTGTTGTCAGTTGACTGTTGGGTTCCTGGATTAGAGTTTGGGAGGGACGAGGGAGGTTTTTAAACCCACACAAACACAGCATTTATTTTACTGCAGATACTGTTTGAAGTGCTGTATTAGTTTGTTTTCACGTTGCTGATAAAGACATACCCGAGCCTGGGAAGAAAAAGAGGTTTAACTGGACTCAACAGTTCCACACCGCTGGGGAGGCCTCAGAATCATGGCGGGAGGCAAAAGGGACTTCTTACATGGCGGTGGCAAGAGAAAATGAGGAAGAGACAAAAGTGGAAACCCCTGATAAACCCCTTAGATCACGCGAGACTTATTCACTATCGTGAGATTGCACGGGAAAGACTGGCCCCCGTGATTCAATTACCTCCCCCTGGGTCCCTCCCACAACACGTGGGAATTCTGGGAGATACAAATCAAATTGAGATTTGCGTGGGGACACAGCCAAACCATATCAGGTGCATTACAAATATTAATTGATTTCACCCTCAGAACGGACTTATAGGTAGATACTATTATTATATCCATTTTTGACAGATGAGGAAACTGAGGCACAGAGAAATTAAGGCATTTGTGCAAGGATGATAAACAGTGGAGACGGGATTCATACTCATAGAACTGGCTTGACTCTGAGCTCTGCTGCTTTGAAGAACTAGGTTGGAAAACCACCAAGGGTTTAGTCCACTCTGACCCCGACTCCTGAGTTTGCTGAACCAGCACCACCGCCTTCGGTGTTGGTTCAGGAAGTCGCCCTTGTCTGGTAGGGAGGGTGAGCCTCTGAAATAAAGGTTGGGAGTCACGCAGTGTGGCCCTGGTCCCTGGGGGCTGGGTGTTAAAACTCAAGAGAAGGGGGAGGAAGGGCTAGGGCATGGCCCTGCAGCCATTTCCCTCCTCACCAGTCCAGACACCAACCCAGGGTGGCGGGAGCCACCTTCATCCCCAGCCTCGCTGTATAGCTATTAAGTGGGGATTTGCCAATCAATAAATCAAGGCACCTGAAAAATGAACTGGGGAACCACACTGACATCCCCCCCTTCTTGATTAAAACAAACAACATTGTGAAATGTCAACCTGTCAGTCGTTTGGAAAGTTTGCGGCATGGAAAGGCGATTACCCAAATGACTTTTTAAAAATATGAGAATTTGCCTGGCTGAACGTTTTTTAATTAATGCCGTGAGTTAACATTAATAACTATTCATAGCTCAGTGAGCTGGGCTTGGGGTGGGTTTAGGAAACATTTGGTATCTCTGGCAGGGACAGATGTTGACCTGGCCGGTCGGCAGCTTTTACAAACCTAAGGACTTCAAGGTCCGGTTGCGCATGAGGACCGGGAGGACAGAGCTGTTTGCAATAGGTGTGGGCTTTTATAGCATTGCGAGCATTTCACATTAGCCTAAGTGTTGCTGCTGTGCAGGTGGTCTCTGGGGCTTACAGTCTTCCCCAGTGTTCTTCCCCACCCCTCCCACCACTCTGGTGAACAAGCCTCTTGGGATTCTTTGAAAAAAAAAAAAAAAAAAAAAGTTGCTTGGGGTCACACCATTTAAACTTACCTCCCTAATTTTCTGTGATCTCATTTTTCCTTAAAATATCATTGGAAAAGTGTTTTTGAGTGGAGCATTTTATTTTCCATTTAAACATGGTGAAACCGAGACATAGGGGCTAAGGCTTGGCATGAGGTTGGTGGACCTGGGCCTAGTACACCTTCTGTGGTTCTGCCTTCACAGGCTGGGAGCAGCGTTCAACCCACAGTGACATCATGATCTCTGCCGGGGGTGCTCGGCCTCTGTGGCCTCTGCTTTGCTGATGGGTATGGACACCGTATTCAGTGGGTATCCCTAGGGGCAAAGATGTGATTTTAAAGGAGGAAACCCCCGATGGGCTCATAAACTTTTGATTTTTTTTTTTTTTTTTAAGCACAGTGGGTTGGACTCCATCTTTAAGTTCAAGTTAGTGACTACTCTGCTCTAGGAAGACCCGGGAGAGAGCTGAAACTTGGACAGTCATTAGCAGCTCCAGATGGAGGTGGATTGGGAAAGACTGGAGGGATGGACAAGCCACCAAGAGCAGAAAGTCCAGCCCTTCTAGTTTAGCAGTCTCTGGAGAACTCTGCCGTTGCAGAGGTTGTCTGCACAGGTTGGTGGAGGACCACAGATCACAGAGCGAGGGGCATAGCATGCTCTCAGTTAACCAGGGCTACTCCTATGAATGAGTTGTGCACTGTGCTAGGCTCTAGGAATTCAAACACATGAGGCCTATTACCCACTCTAAAGGAATTTAAGGTCTTTTTGGAGCAAGAGGATGGATAGCCTTTTTCCCATTATCTTACTATTATTATTATTTTGGAGACAGAGTCTTGCTCCATCGTCCAGGCTGGAGTGCAGTGGTGCGATCTCAACTCACTGCAACCTCTGCCCCCAGGGTTCAAGTGATTCTTGTGCTTCAGCCTCCGGAATAGCTGGGACTACAGGCGCATGCCACCACACCCAGCTAATTTTTTTGTAGTTTAGTAGAGATGGGGTTTCACCATGTTGCCCAGGCTGGTCTCGAACTCCTGAGCTCAGGCAATCCACCCATCTTGTCCTCCCAAAGTGCTGGGATTACAGGCACGAGCCACCACGCCTGGTCCCCCATTATCTTATGCTTACTGCTAAGCATGGGACATAGGCAGTGAACCCTGAGGCTCAAGTAGGAGCCTTCACCAAGGGCCAGAAAATCAGGCGGCTTTCTGTGGGTGGTGGGACTTGGGGTGGGCTTCAAGGGAACGTATTGCAGAGAGGCAAAGCGGGGAAGGTGTTACAGGTGGTGGGGAGCAGTGAGCTTTAGTGTGTGTGGCGGGGTAGATATGAGATAAGATGCCTATAGGGACATCTTACAAACAAGGCTGGAGAGGGAAGAGAAAGGGTCAGAGTACAGATGGCCTCTCATTTCAGGCAGAGAGATTGGGTCTGTACATGGAAGGCAGTAGAGAGCCCTTGATAACTACTGAGCAGAGATTGGCAGAACTAATTGGTGTTTTAGAATGAGCAGCTGGGAAAACTCCGTAGAAGGGACCAGAAGAGGCAAGTCTGAAATCAAGGAGCCCACATGGGGGGTTGCTTTAACAGTAGAAGGTCACTCACAGCTTTACCCCTGTGCAAAGAGAACCTTGGTGCAGAGGTTGACACACCCACTTACCAGCCATAGGACCTTGAACAAGTTTTAAATCTTCCTGTACCTCCTTGCCATATCTTTCACCTAGGGATGCTCATGTTCATTCATTCGTTCAACCCTAAAAGGGCCCGTTTCAGGTGCTGATTGTAAAACGGAGAATAAAATAGACAAGCTGTCTACACTCAAGGATCTTAATAATCTCGTGGACAGAGACTCAAACCAAAATGAAATAAACAAATATGATTTCAGATTAGGCTCTGAAGTGCGGTCTGAGTGGAGACTTTGAAAGTTAAGCAAAATGTTTCAGGCTAAGGAAAGAGCAAGTGAATGGAAGAGCAGTGTACAGGTCAAGAAGTGATGCAAGATGAGGGAGGATTGTCGAGGAAATTAAGTAAAGGAACATATGTAAAGAGATGAGGCCAGGTGCAGTGGCTCACACCTGTATTCCTAGCCCTGTGGGAGGCTGAGGTGGGAGGATGGCTCAAGCCAAGAGTTTAAGACCAGCCTGGGCAAAATAGGGAGACGCTATCTCTACAAAAATTTTAAAAATCAGCTGGGTGTGATGGTGCGGGTCTGTAGTCCCAGCTACTCGGGAGGCTGAGGCAAAACGGTTGCTTGAGCCTACAAGGTTGAGGCTGCAGTGAGCCATGATCAGGCCATTGTCTCCAGCCTGGGTGGCAGAGCAAGATTCTGTCTCAAAAATAAAAATGAAAGAAAGAGAGAAGGAGTTGGGGGGTGGGGGCGGCGGAGAAGGAAGCAAGCAAGAAAGGAAGGAAGGAAGGAAATAAAGAAGAGACAGAATAAACAAATACATGACATTATTATTATGGGAATATCCTAGACCTGAGGTTAGCCATTCTCATGGTCATAGGAATGTAAGAGAAGATGGATCATGAACAGCATTAGCAGAGGTGCTTGGCTCCAGTGATGAGCTTTATGGGAGGGGAGGGCACCCCATCTGGATGACCAAGAAAGTGAGGTTCAGTTCCCTGAAATGGGGAGGTACTGAGAAGAGCCTGGTTGAGGATATATGGGGATTTGTTTGGATGTGGTGAATTTGAGATCCTGGCTGGAATCAGTCATCAGCCTGCCCTGTAGGCATTTGGCAAAATGGGGCTTAGGAAAAAGGTCCAGAACAGTGGTTTGGGACATCTTCAAGGAAGAGGGGAAGCAACAAGAATTAGGATGGGCTGAGGACTGTGCCTTGGATTCCCCTTTGTGCTGGACCTGGGAGGAAGAAGGGGAGCCAAGAAAGTAGGGGGGAGCTTCGGAGCTGTGGGCACTTGAGCGAGGCCCGCTTGTCACCTGCATTCCCACCTTCTTGGGAGGCCTGAAGAGTTGGCAGAAGGATTCTGAGGATCAAGTCTACTCTTGCTTTCCTGGGCTCATATGGGGCCGCAGACCCCGTATTTCTGGCATGGCTTCTGCAGGCTGTCGTGGAGCTTGCCCTCTGCTCCCAGCCTGGGCTTGTGTAACAGGCGTGGGGAAGTGCAAGGGGCTGTAGGTCCTGAACCGAAAGGCGGGTGTTGTGAGAACCGTCTGTCTATAATGGCACAGGTATTTGGGAAATGCCACAGAGCAGGTCTGTTCAACCCTGTGGCCTGCAGCCTGTCAGCTGGGTTAGGATTCTCAGTCAGGTTCACATTCAAGCCAGTATTGGCTGTATCATTCAGTGGAAAGAGCTGCCCTCCCGTCCCTGTAATTGACAGCAGAACTTGCCATCTGGGTGTGTCTGGCTCTTATCTCGCTTTGGGTCATGTCAGTGGTCCCAAGACTACCGTATTGGGGGTACTTTTTATCCTTGATTTCTAAGCCATTTCTGATTTAGCAAACAAGTGCGTAGCTTCTATTTTTACTGTTCTTTTTTTAAAGTACACTTAATAGTTTTATTTCTAGTTCAAAACAATGAATGTCTATCTTATTTTTATTATCTTTTAAATACCATGACACTTTTGTCTTCACCAAACAATGCCTGTTTATTTTAGACATGTAAAAATAGGAAAACAAATCACTCTTAAACTGACTACCCAGAGATAACTAATGTTAACCTTTTGCTTCCTTCTTCCAAGTTTGTTTTTATAACCTGTGCAATTCTATAATTTTTTTTACAGTATTAGCAATAGCTAACATTTATGGATTACTTGCTATGGTGCAGGAAATACGCAAAGCAGTTGAAAACACAGTTTAATTTAGAATTAATTGTATATATAGAAATAAGCAATATGGAAAAAAGCATAGACCTGTTTTACATCCTCAAATAAAAATAACAATTATGGTTGTAGAGGGTTTACAAGGGGCAAGAAGTAGTCACTACAGCCATCCCCTTTTTTCAGTTGAGAAAATGGACACCCAGAAGGTGTCTAGACTAAGCTGGGCACAGTGGCTCACGCCTGTAATCCCAGCACTTTGGGAGGCTGAGGCGGGTGGATCACCTGAAGTCAGGAGTTTGAGACCAGCTTGGCCAACATGGCGAAACCCCATCTGTACTAAAAATACAAAAAATTAGCTGGGCGTGGTGATGGACACCCGTAATCCCAGCTACTCCGAAGGCTGAGGCAGGAGAATCACTTGAACCTGGTAGGCGGAGGTTGCAGTGAGCTGAGGTTGCGCCATTGAACTCCAGCGTGGGCAACAAGAACGAAACTCTGTCTCAAAAAAAAAAAAAAAAAAAAAAGTCTAGACTAAGATTTTAGTTTGCAACTCTGCCTCTAGAACCCATGCATATGTGACATGATTTTGATCATTTAATAATATGCTGAGATTGTGTTTTCCTTGTGTCTACAGCATTTTTACTGACTACTTGGCATTCTCTTACTCCTCATCCATGGCCTCTATTCACACCTAGAATGGATGGCTGTTCAGAATGAAGCTGGCATCACTGTGTTCACCGTTCAGGAAGAGGGATATTTTTCTTTGCTGTCTCTCAGCTCCTTATGTGACTCCTCAGTGTAGCCTGCAAGGAGTGGGTGTTTATCTCCTTCCAAAAAGTGCATGCTTGTCTCACTCAATTTGGAACTGGAGTTTGCGATTTGGCTAGAACTGTATGAAGATTACACTCCAGCTGATGATAAGTTTGCACGATCCGGTCTCTCTTTCCACCACCTCTCACTGGGTCACCTAGAATCCCTCTGGGCGAGGCACAAGAAAACAACATTTTCATTGCTTTAAGTCAGAGGCAGTTGTTTAGAACTGGTTTGTTTTTCCATAAAGTCATTGTCCTTGAAAAAAAAAAATATATATATATATATGCACACACGTGGGCACACACACATACACACCTCTGCCCGTGTATATATTTTTTTTAGGTGAGGTTCCCACATATGATAAGCCTTAACCCAAAGTGGAGGAGTTTGGTGCCCACACCAGAGCAAAATACTTTAAACCCTCCGCTGGTAAGCCCAGAAAAGCACAGTTTCTCTTTCACCCAGGTCAGTTTCAGAGAGAGGCACTTTTTAAGAATTTTGTGAGCAGATCACATGGATATTAGATGCAGGGAAGCTTGCCTTATGTATCTGACAGGCTCACATTTTCTGTAGGCTAAAAGTGTGAATGCTAACCCTCTATATTGACTGGAACCAATGTCTTTTAAGCTCTGGGTGTGTGGTCATTGCAGGGCTGACTTGGGAGTTTGTGTAGGGAATGATGTTCTGCAGGGAAAACCCCCAGGAAGATAGAAAAAGAGAGGAGAAAACTTGCCGGCCTGCCATCAGGTTTGTTTTTGTTAGATGAAAGATAATCCTTGCTTGGTGTCAACTTGTCTTGGCGTTGCAGTAACAATTCTTTGGTGATCTAGCTCTTTAATGAGCATAGGAGATGAGTACCGACTCCTGTTAATCACTATCTCTTCTGGAAAGACTCCTTGGAAAGGGAGAGCAAATGAAAGAGAGAAAGAAAGAAAAAGGTGTTTGGAGAAATGTGTATATGTGAGTGTTCTCCAAGTAAACATTTCAGAGCCGGGCCAGAATAATTAGGAGGTACATTGCCATCTGGAAATGTTCATTCTTGTGTTTACCTTGTATTGAGTTTGTTCCAAGTAGTGAATCCCTTGATATGGGATGCCTAAACTTCTCTTCCTTATGAAAAAAAATCACACGTATCTCCTAGTTGGTGCTTTCTTTGATTTTTTAGCTGAGCTGGGTTAGGTAGTGCGTGGGAAAGATCACCGGGCAGCTTGCTTATCAAAAAGCCAAGCCTGGATGCGGTGGGGAGGGGCAGGCAGGAGAGAAGGCCTTCCACCCTCCTGCAGCAGGAAAATAAAGGAGATAAATAAACCCTAATCCTGACCTGGGGGCAAATCCCAATAAAGATCCAGGTTAATTTTTCCTGCCGATCCAACCCTGGAATTCATTGTGAGAATTAGACATTCTGCGGCACTAATTTGCCAGATCAGATTGTATAATTATCTTTTATAGGCCTGGGTGTGATGTATGCTCCGTGTTTATGCTGCAGGGGGCTGAGTGTGTGTGTTTGGACTTCAGAGTTGCTGCTCCGTCCTGCCAGACTGCACTTCTCACACACAGGCGGGGGTGGCAGCTGTTGGAGCTTCTGCCTGGCCAGAAACAGGCCCAGGGTGCCGAGGCCTCGGATGAACTTGCCTGGAGTGGGTCAGAAAACTTTCAATAGAACCCAGAGTAAAAAGGATGTACCTATGGGAGGCAGGTGGGGATGGGTCCCCTGGCTCAAGTGGGGGTCTCCCAGAAAGAGCATTCAACAAGGGGTTTCAGTAAAGGCTGACAAATTTGGAGACTGGAAAAAAAGTAGGTAAACTCAGAACCAAATGGTGATGTTGATGATCTTTGGCACTTTTGTCTTCCTAGGCCCCTTCCTCCATAAAAATAAAACATTAAAAATTGTATTTTACAGCCGGGCGCAGTGGCTCACGCTTGTAATCCCAGCACTTTGAGAGGCCAAGTCAGGTGGATCACATGAGATCAGGAGTTTGAGACCAGCCTGGTCAACATAGTGAAACCCCATCTCTACTAAAAATACAAAACTTAACCAGGTGTGGTGGCTCGTGCCAGCTGCTTGGGAGGCTGAGGCAGGAGAATCGCTTGAACCTGGGAGGTGGAGGTTGCAGTGAGCTGAGATCGCGCCACTGCACTCCAGCCTGGGGGACAGAGTGAGACTCCGTCTCAAAAAAAAAAAAAAATTGTATTTTACAATTACAGTGATACAAGGATGAATAGAATCCAGGCTGGATTCATTGTTATCTAGGCATTCATATTACTGTCATTTTATTCATTCTCGTTTTAAAAGGAATTAGAACATTTTCTTAGTCCCCCTATAAGTATTGGGGGCCCAGTGGATGTGTTGGCCTTGAGTAGGTTTCTAGAAGTTGGACCCAGTGGTTTGGCTTCTTGACTGCTTGGCATGTTTTGTTGAAATCACTCTGCTTTGATTTTGGACCCATCAAGAATGTCCAAGAATTCCCCCAACCTGCAACTCTCATTCTGGCCAAAGAGGGGGCTCTAGCTCATAAAGTGTTGACATCCCATTTCCCGTTCCAGGTATTTTTCCCTCTCTGCCCTGGTCTTTTCCTGTAGTGTGTGGCCGCCTTTTCCAGCACGGCCTCCTGCCTTCCTGGTGCACTTTTTGGAGAAGGTGGCGAGTTTGTGGGACTGGACGTATTCCAGCCTAATGCCTTCTTGTGGCCTCTCCTGCTGGCCTTTTTATTTCTTGGTTCCTCAGTCTAAGGTGTCCTGGAAGAGAGGGCTCTTCCGTCTTGATTGGAGGTGTCTTGTTTCTGGTGTTGAGCTGGGAACCACTAGGTGGTGTATGGCTCCAGGCATCCCCGGGAATGTCTGGAAGGAACTGGGAGGGGTGGGGCCGGGGGTGCAGAAAGCAGGGAGGGACCCTTGGGGGCAGGTTGTGGGTAGCCAGTTGCAGTCTGTGGCCTCCCTCAGAGGTTTGGAGTCGGGCGTGGCGTGCTGCTGTTGGCCTCTTTCCGAGGGAGTGCCATCCACTCCCTGTCCCACCGCCGTCCGTGGTGAGGACAGTAAGGGCAGTGCTACGTGGTGGGGAGGTGTGTGTGAAGCCACGGAAGGGCTTCACAGGGCAGATGCCAAGGCCAGTGGGCCCCGGACAGAGTCAGGCTCCCTGGGTGGCCCTGTGTCTTGGTGGCCCTGATCATCCTGCCAATGCAAAAAGCCAGCAGGCAAGAGACCCCTACTCCCTTTAATAAGGACCAGAGCAGAAACAAACCATTGTGTTGAATGCAGTGATCCAGGTGCACTTCAGGGTACAAGCTGGACTGCTTAGAACAGGATTACAGGAAAGGGGGAAGGGGGCAGCTGTCTCTTGGGACATGAGTAATGTCTCTTACCCAGTTGGCACTCGAGAAGTCAACTGGGCATGTCTCTGGGGCCTCCTGGAAAAGTGGTGTTTTCCACCCCAGAAGAGAAAGCTGTGGCTGGAGGTAGGGGTGTGGTCAGCTTGCCTGAGGTTCCTCGGGGGCATAGGAGGGGCAAGAGGGGATACCTCTAAGTCCTTGCAACTCAGAGTGTTCTGAGGACCCCCAGTGCTGAGTTCATCCAAGAGCATTTTAGAAAGGCAGAATCTTAGGCTGCCACCCCAGACCCCCTGAATGCAAATTTCAGCAAGACGGCCAGATGATCCTGAGTCTGCTACTTATTAAACTTACCTGGGGAACTTAAAAAAAAAAAAAAAAAATCCTAGTGCCCAGGCCTCACCTGTAGCAATCAGAACCCCTAGGGGTGGGGCTCAGGCTTCAGAATGATTTTCCAGCTGCCCAGGGGAGGGGGCAGGGATTTCCATGAGTAGCCAGGTCTGAGAGCCTCGGCTGTAAGCCTCTGCCTTCCCTCTTTCGCCTACTCCCCACTGTAGGATTTCAAAAAGATCCCTCTCCAGTGTCCCACTACTCTCTCTCCCCAATCTCCGCCATTATTAAATTGGCAGAATTGAGGCTTCACAGGGACAGGGTGAAGAGTTAAGACTGAGTCAGAATAAAATGCACATCCCCCATGGAGGGGTAACACTGAAGCTACATCCATTCAGCTGGGCTTTAGCTTGAATGAGTTTATTGGATGCTTCCTACCTAGTAACAAATGCATGGGGGCGGCTCTGTATAAAGTAGAAACAGGAACCCATTCCAGGTGCCGGGGTTGGAGTTGGTGGGTCTTGTGGAGTTCTGCTTGCTCTGTTGCGGCGAGTTTTCTAGCATTTGCAGGTTAGGTCCAGCATCGGCCAGTTAGGTCCCAAGTGTTGCATGATTCATTGGGGCTAAAACTGTCAACCTCCTTTGCCCTGCAGTCAAGAGCCTATGCATTCGAGGTTGGTCCTGGGTTAAGTTCATGGGTGTGGTAGTGGGAGGCAGGCCCAGCAAACATGTATTGCTGCTGTGGGGAGTGGGGGTGCTGGAGCCCAAGGGGACCTCCAATCTGATCTGGTGGTAGGTGCTGGTGGTAGGAGTTGGCCACAGGGTACCAGCCCAGTCCTGTCCTCAGTAACTCAGAAACCACCGGAGTGATCATGTATAATGTACACCCAGCAAAAGAACAAACACCAGCCAGAGACAATCCTTTCTCTTGTGTGTGAAGGTTACAAGTTTTCTGTTTCAAATCTGATGGTATTCTTTTTCCCTTTTTTCTTTCTTCTCTCTGTTTTCATTTGCCAACCTAAGGGTCTAGAGTGATTTCTCCGAGCCTAATGATGGGGAAAGGTAGAATGGGGCTATTATCTTTAAACACCTTTTGAAATACTACTCTTCCTGGTGTCTGAACTAGATTGAACAGAGGTTGGGTTTAAAGATTAAATATCTATTTTAGCAGCAGCAACTATGCTGATATCTGTGTACGTTTGTTCAGGAATTATATGGGTGGAATGAAAGAGAAACCCACAACAAGAATGTGTAATTAATAATAGTATAGCTGATGTTTATTGAGTGCTTAATAGGGACCAGACATGGCACTAGATGCTCCTCATATGTCATCCAATTCAGTGAATTCAGACATATAATAAATTAGAACGTATAAACATTCAGAAATAGGATCATAGGAGTAAAAGACCCAATAAAAACAGAACAACTTGGCACTGTGGCATTAGGTTGTTTTGTACTAAATGTCCATTGTAAACTGAAGTATTTTTATAACTTGAAAAAAATTACTATCCAGTGTAAATATCCATTTACATCTTAGTTTATTCTAGGTCAAGTTTGTGATCATAATAAACTGTATTTCTTTGAAAATATTCTTCAGTTTGCCGTATCCATAATTGGAATAGGAAATGAATTACTCCCCTTTTTCTGATGAATGTAGTTTTAGTCTATATGGAAGAATAAACAGCTATTAAACTCCTATGTGCTTGGGGGGAGCTGTCTGGCACTGAAGAACCACTCCATCCACATTTAAGCTTCAAGATGAGTTTCATTATCTTGCCTCCTGGTGTAATTCTTCCCTTATTTTTCTAGGCGGAATTAGAGGTTTCTGGCTGACTCAGTGGGTGCTTTGAACCAGGAAAGGACAAGAAAGAGGTGAGTTGCACTTGGCAGTCGTAGTACAGCTGCCTCCCTGTGGCTCTTCTTGCTTTGAGGTTTTGCTCCTTCTTCAGTGCAATCCTTTGCCCAGATATCTCTAATGCCCCCAGCTCAGAGCAGCAGTTTGCAGGCGGGAGCTTTGCAGTTAGCCATTGGAGAGCCCCAGAGACAGGGGTTAATAAGTAAAAACAGTCATCACAATTAATTCAGGCCAGGCTGTGTGCTCCTGGCTTTTACTTGAATCAACTCATTTTTACCTCTCACAACTCTAGCAGTCAGGTCCTGTTATGCCCAACTACAGATGGGGAGACTGAAGTTCAGTCACTCGCCCAAGGTCACACAGTTAACTAGTGAGGGAGCCAGGCCTGGACTGTTGCTGGGATCTATTGCTGTTTCGAGTGACCATGAATCTTCCCAGCTCCCTGGGGCACCATGCAATAGCTCCTGCTACCTGCCCTGAACACACTGAGTCCACTGCAGGGCACAGAGGTCTTGCAGTTTGCAGGGAGAACATGAAGCAGGTGACTCAAAGCCTGTGGGTCCAGGAGATAAACAGGTGGATTGCACCTGCTGGCCTTCAGGAGAACAGAGACTGTCCATGGGGTTAAATGGGATATCAGGGCTTTCTGGCATGCTGCCGAATGAAGTCTGCTCCCAATAAAACAGGATTGGAACAAGGGGCTGCTCTGCTACTGCAAGGGCTGGGTTTGCCCAGGGCTGTCTAGATTCCACCATCCACAGCAGTTACAGCACTGGATGTAAGTCTCAGTAGTAAGTACTAAGCTGGAAGCTCAGAACATGGTCAGATTTGATTGGAAACAACAGATCATCTCTACTAGTGTGAAGCCTGGGAGAGGGTTGTCCCTGCTGCCTGCAGAGCCACCGGGGGTCATACTGGCAGATTGCAGGCCCAGCAGTAAAAAAAAAAAAAAAAAAAAAAAAAAGGAAATGGAGTGGGGAAAATGGGTAGGAGGAGAGAGGGAGAGAAAGCAAATGCCCCCTTCCTCCTGTTCTTATGGTGTTAGGGCATGAGGGGTACAGAGTGCAGGGAACACCCAATGGGGACATTACCATGCCACGAAGCAGCTAATACTGCTTGAGTTGCTGTGCAATGCAAACACATTTTTGGAACTAGACAGATTATGTTGCAAGTTTGTCACTATCGGTCTAGTATAGTGGTAGAGTGTGGACCCGGATGCCCTGGGTTCAAATCCCATTTCCACTGCGTCTTTGCTTTGTGACCTGGGGCTGGTGACCTTCACTTTTCTGGACTATGCTTTCCACATTTATAAAATTTGGAGATCATAAAAATAATCTCTTCCATGTTTGGAAGTGAAATGAAAGAATATACAGTTAAGTGCCTGGGATGTATTATGCATTTACAATGAATGTCAGTGGTTTTCTTCTGTGTTTTACAATATCCCTAGCTCTGGATATGATCTTGGGTAAATTACAAAGCCTCAGTTTCCTCATCTGTAAGATGCTGATGCTAATACCCTGTACTCAGGGGAGATTGAGAATTGAATGAAATAACCAAATCCAAAGTCTAGGTCATAGTAGATGCCTATTAGTTCCCTTCCTTATTTATCTTTATCGTATTCCACACGGCTCAAGTAGAAGGAAGGTGGACATTGGTTTTAACTCCCCCACTCACTAGAATACTAAGTCCTGACAATGACTCCACAGCAATCTTCCATTTGATCCTTTCCCTCCCTTCTCCCAGTCACCCCTCTCATGTTGGCTTTCATAGAACAAGCTGGGATAACCACAAGGGGCCCCAGCCTTTGGACTCCAAGTCTTTCCTCCCCCAAAGTAATCCTATCAGTATCTTCCCTAAGCCTCTTTCTGAAATCAAGCATTGGACATGGCATTTTCTTATTCATAAAAACCCATCATGGCTCTCTGTTTATTGTCCCAGCAACCAAATCTCATCAGACACTCCACCTCACTTCCCATCACTTCCCACTCACATTTGGATCCTTTCAGCCTAGCTCAACTGGTCTGTATCCCACCCCAAGACTGGACTTGACTGTACCCTGCTACTGTGCTCAGCATACCCCCTCCCTGTGTCACCATCTGTGTACCTCACCTGCTTAAAACCCCACAGCCATGGCACCATGGGGCTGGCAGCTCCTTTACCTGCCCACCGTCTCACCTTCAGAGCTTCACCTGCAGTGCTGGCTCTGCCTTCCAGCTAGTGCCTTGAGAGTGGGATGAGGGTGGGAGGGGATCTCTTTCATCCCCCGCCATCCTTTCTTCACTGCTCATCCTGGGATCCAAGGAGCACGCAGTAGGTGCCCAGATGATGGCATGTACTCACCAGTGGGAGCGTCAGCCTGGAAAGAGAGTCTATGGTTGAAGTTACTCTTCAGCTACTGTTTGGGTTTGGATGTGTATTGGGGTGGGGGTTAGTTAATGAGTGATGCCAAGGGGATTTCCAGGCAAACTGCAGGCACTGCCTTTCTGGAAGCAGCACTTTCTGCCTTTGCCAGCCCTCTCCCCCCACTCCCCAGGGAACCCCACCCTGAAGACCAGCTCATTCCATGAGATGCATAGCCTCCTCCCCGTGAGTGGCAGTAATTCCACCCTTCACTTGTTCATCAGTTCATTCATTCATTCACTCACCTAGTAGATATTTATGGGACACTCACTGTTTGCTGGCACTGCTCTAGGCAGAGAACAGACACTGAACAAAACAGGCTCCGTTCTGCTGGCATGGAGTTTGGCTTCTAATGGGGTATATTAGTCCATTTTCATGCTGCTGATACAGACATACCTGAAACATATGCCTGCTGATACAGACATACCTCCCCCGCATGGCTGGGGAGGCCTCACAATCATGGTGGAAGGTGAAAGGCATGTCTTATGTGGTGGCAGGCAATAGAGAATGAGAACCAAGCAAAAGGGATTTCCCCTTATAAAACCTTCAGATCTCCTGAGGCTTATTCACTACCATGAGAACAGGATGGGGGAAACTGCCCCCATGATTCAATTAACTCCCACCAGGTCTCTCCCACAACACTGGGAGTTATAGGAGCTACAATTCAAGATGAGATTTGAGTAGGGACAGAGCCAAACCATATCATGGGGCCAGGAAGGACGAGAAGCCTTGGGTCAGGCGTCATTCCTCTTTTGTCTTTCCTGTCCTGTAGCCACACTGGCTGTCAAGGTAGGGCAGGCCAAACAGTAAAAAATAGAAAGTATGTAAATTATCTAGTATGTAAGGAGGTGATAGTGTTATGGAAAAAAAACCAACAACACAGAGGCAGAAAAGGCAGCTCCAGTGTGCGGTGCAGGGAGAGAGGTGGAGGGCAGGTTACAGGGCTGAATAGAGAAGGTGACATTTGAGCACGGACTTGGAGGAGGATGTTTTGGGGAAGAGCCTTTGGGACAGAGGGAGCAGGTACATTGGGGCCCAAAGCAGGCGGGAGTATATGGTGTGGTTGAGAATCAAGCTCAGTAAGTGCTGAGTGCCGAGGGGGGCGGTGACCATCAGACCAGGTCAGGCCCAGAGGCCTTGGGCCTTCCCTCTGAGGGACCTGGGAGCCAGGCAGGGTTTTGAGCAAAGCATGCTGTCATCTGACTCAGTGTGAAAAAGTCCACTTTACAGGGAAGCTGAGAGCAACAGGGTGGCCAGTGGGAGAGGGGATGGCAGGGGAAGGGTCCAAGCAGGAGGGGTATCGAATGTGCCTGTTTGTGTCCTGGGCACACAATGGCACACATATGTTACCATAGAATGACATTGATGGTGGTGATGAGGTGAAACGCCGCGGTGCCACATCTCAGGGACTGATCCTCAACAACCGTGACTCCCAGATTCAGGATAGCCTCTTGCACTGGGGTCGTGGCTTCATATGAGGGTCTCTCTCCTCACCCTGCTGCCTGCAGAACCACCAGGGGTCACACTGGCAGATTGCAGCCCCAGCAGCAAAAAAATAGAAATGGAATGGGGAAGATGGGTGGGAAGAGAGAGACAGCAAATGCCCCCTTCCTCCTGTTCTGATGGTGTTAGGGCATGAGGGGTACAGAGTGCAGGGAACACCCAACGGGGACATTGTCATGCCATGGAGCAGCTAATACTGCTTGAGATCATTCTTCGTGGTCTCCTGAAGCTCTTTGTTGGGTCCCCTTGTTGTCTTGCAGCCTCTTAGCACCCTCCCATCTTCCTCCTCCCTCCAAGAAAGGACAACTTGGCGGTCTTTCCTCTTTTGTCTTTCTCTTCCTGCAGCCACAATGATCCTCCAGGCAGGACAGGCTAAGGGTGCTTCAGAGCTCACAGAACCAGTGTGTCTTTCTAAGAATGCTTCCAGGACGGCCCCGTCTTGGTGGTGATTAGCAGCTGTCCTGTGACTGCACGTAACCTGAAAACAGAACCTATAAGGGAAATGAATGCCTGGTGCGCTTCGTTGAGGGACCTTGCTGTTCATGCACACGGCGGAGAGCTAGCTGGGGGCCACGCCAGAACCCCCTTCTACCTGATGAAGCCTTAGAATTGTGGACATATTGCAGTCTGCTGGAAACGCTTAGAGAAGGAAAGGGCAATGGGAGTGGTGGGGTCTGTCCCTGCATGTTTCTCCCAAGGTTGAGTTTGTTTCTGAGTGATCCCGCCAGGCTCCTGGGCAACGTGGCTTGCAATCTTTCCTCCCCAGTGCCTTGCAATCTTCTGCTCCCAGACCAATGGCCCAGGAGATGGAGCAAGATGGTAGCCTCATGGCCGGGTCCCTGGAGCCAAAGTTATAAACAGTGGTATTACAATGTTACTGCCTTGTGTGGATTTCACATACTTCCTTTTAAAGAACTGTCACATTCCCTACCGTATAGCACCAAAAGCTTCTGTGGTGAGATCATTAGGAGGAAGGACTATTTTTAAAGATGAAAACTCTGACGCTCCAGGAGGACACGCTGTCTCCCCAGGTCCATCCATCATGTGTGTGTGTGTGTGTGTGTGTGTGTGGTGGGTAGGGGAGAGGTGCTGCGGCTCGAATGTTGGTTTCTGCCATAACCATAATTGAGAGTGAAAAACCCGGGCCCTGGGAGAAAGAAGCCAGTCCTGGTTCTGAGTGTCAGCGGCAGTGCGGATGAGCTCACCCGGGGACCAGAGCCATTTAGAGGATTTGCAGATGGAACTTCCCCTCCAGGTCCAACTGTGAGTCACTGTGGTTCCTGTCCCTGCAGCGGGCTCCATCTCCAGGCCTCCCACTTCACTCTGGGACATTATGGTCGCTGGTCAGCCCTCATGACTCACTTGGACTCTTGAGCCACCTCTGGGAGTGGAGTCTCTCTCCTGGCATCCGGACCCTTGGTGCTATCGACGAAGCTTGGCTGGCGCTCTTAGCTGCTATGTGCAAGACGTGTGTCCCAGGGAAAGCCCCTCTCTCTCTGCAGAGGTCAAGTGAAAGCCACGGCCGCAGCCGACAGAGTTCAAAATGCAGGCTCGGAGAGTCCAGGGGGCTCTGTGGAGGTGAGACAGCCACAGACTGAGCTTTCTGAGCCCCTGGGGTGAGTTTGGCTGTGATACCTGAGAGATGGGAGAACTAACAAGCGCCGGGCTGCAGTGTCGTCCCATGGAGAGGAGCGAGCAGAGTTCACCCAAAAGGCCAACGGCTGGCAGGGTGTCACGTTTCCCACCACACCCGGGGCTCAGCCTCTGCTGTCATTTCTCCTTCTTGGTTTTCATCTTCTAAGGGAAGAAATAGTGTCATCTTTTCTCAACCTGTCAGTCTCACACCTGCCTGGAGCCCCTGGCAGTGAGACACCTAGTGCTGTTTAATCTGATGTCATCTCTGTTGATTGTCTGTTTTAGAAACCAGGTAGCAAGAGGGACTTTCTGAGGATTAAAAAAAAAAAGTAAATCCCCAAGCTATTTCGGGGAGGTTTTTTTTTTTTTAACCTCCTGTTTTTTAGTTTCATTATTTCTTTTTCTCTTAAATACACTCTCTTTTTTAATTAAGAAAAATTAATTTTTTAAATTAAAAAAGAGAGAACAAATGCACCCCTTGGGTTGAGGAGTTATGAGAACAATGTTTAGGGTAAAGGTCAAAGGTGAGGTGGATGTCACTGGGTCTTGGGCATAGGTACCCACCTGCTGGCAAACATAAGAGGCCATACGAGAGTGGGGAAAGAAGGGTTACTGAAAAATGCATATGAGCTTATTTTCTCTAATGACGTTTATTTGTTGTCTATCAGGAGATTAGTCCTGAGAGGTTGACACCAGAGCCGCCTGACGAGTGTGGGTGCTCAGAGCCTTGGACTCGATGACCTATCCTGCCTCTCACCTGACTTCTGAAGTAGGGGAGTGTATTAACAGTCACGGGCCTCAGTTTACCTGCTTTCAGCCTCTGCCCTTCCCGAGAGGGATGCAGCTGACTTACTGCATCGCAGTTTTGTCCTTTAGTTCATCAGCTCTGGAACTTTCCACTTCTGGTATTTTTGGTTTCCAAACAGAGGATTGAGGACGTATGAGAGCAGTGTTTAGAGTAAGGTCAAAGATGAGGTGGATCTAAGTGGGCCTTGGGCATGGGCGCCTACCTGTCAGACTCTGTCCTTCTCAGACAGCTGCCCAGGCAGGAGCTGCCTCTTGGGACAGTGAGTGGGCATCTCCATTGAGAGAGTAGAGGGACAAAGGGAGAAGGCAGGGACTGGGTCACTCCTGGGGATGCTGTTTGACATAGACCATGAGGGTCAGCCCCACTGGGCCTGGCTGACCTGGGAGATGGGTAAGTCTAGGGTACAAACATGGATATTCGTTGGCCAGGGTGTGAGAACTTGTGTGAAAGGGTCGGCCCCTGGGTGACTCAGTCTCCTAGCAAACTATAAAAGGGAAGTGACTCATTTCCAGCCCTGAACAAGAACTCCTAAGGCTAGGCCGCCAGCACCTGTCTGGGACGTGGTTAGTTATTAACGCTGCCAGTAAGAGTGTCATGGGAACCAAACGCAGGCCTAGATGCCTGGAGGCAACTTGGCTTTTCACAGCTTGCAACTGTCCACTCACGTTCCCTTGCTGTGGCTCCTCTCTGCCTGACCCCAAATGCAGAGGAGCCCCTTGAACTCTTAGTTGCTGGTGGCTCCCCAGGTGCCTCTTGAGGGTACAAATTCCACAGGGGTTGGGGAAGGGGGAAAAAGAAATGGGTTGGTCAGGGGAAATCACAACTTTTTTTTTTTTTTTTTTTTTTTTTTTTGGTCCTGTTTAGAAGATCAGGTTCAAGGAGCCAGCCAGACTCTGGGCTTCCAGGAGGAGTGGGCTGTGGATGGGCTGGCCTCATTTGCATGTCCGTCTCCTCCCCGCCCTGCAGGTGCCACCTCCTGAGTCCTGGTTCCTGCAGCTCCATCAAATCTGCAGTGAAGGCCTTTGGGAAGCATGGGTTATGTGGGTCCAGGGGTCCCACCCTACCGTGGAGGCCCTTGGCCTGAGGATCACTAACTCACACCCCGCCGACCTCTGGCCCCTAACAAGGGCAGTGTTCCTCTTGCTCCATTCTGCTCTGAAGTCCCCCAAACCACTTCCTGGGGCTGCTTAGTGAAATACAAGGCTCATCTCTGAGGACCTCTACAGGGCTGGTGAGTTGAGCCAGGAGTTCAGATCAGCTCTGCCTTCTCCTTTCTTTCTCCACGTCTGGAAAAGTACAGAATGGGCAGCTTCTCCTCCCAGATCCCAAAAGGCATGTTTTACTGCTCCTGGGGGAGGCTCAGCCTGGGCACAAGTTATGCCTACTCCTGCCAGGGCCCTGCCCCTCCACTTCCAAACTGTCAAGCAGGAGGAGGGAGGATGATTGTACAGAAAGACACAGGAGTTTTAGTGAGTCAGGCTCCCCAGTGTCCAAAAAGGGACCCAGGGCCCAAGGGGAAGAGACATCCCTGGTATTTGTTGCCACCTTTGTAAAACCCTGAAGTGCTGGCGGACAGCACAGAGGGAGTGGCGATGCCACTTGCCTGCCTAGTCTATGGGAGGAATTGGGACATGCGCTCCCTGGGTGGCCCTGAGCAAGCCATTGAACTGCTCCCCCAGAGTTTCCCCATCTGTAAAGTGGGAATAATAACAACACCTGTCCTGCTTACTTGACAGGGTTTATGTGAGGCCGGCTGAGATCACCGAGCATGTGACAGGGCTTTGGGAGTGGTTAAGGGCCACCCAGATCGGGGTGAGGCACCGGGGTGCTTATGGTGATTAGCAGCAGAGCAAGGCCTGAGGTCTGTGCTCCCCAGGGAGGGTGGCTTTACAGGCACCCACCTGCGGCTTAAGAGCTTCTTGGGCCTCCCACGGCTGATAAATCACCACTGGGTGGGTGTGCTTTGTCTGGGCTCCAGCACAGCCTGCCCTTGGCTGCTGCAGAGAGCGGCTCCTCTGCCTTCTCTCCCTTTCTTAGTGGGTTGGGCAGGTGCAAAAATAGATCCCAGAACCCCATCTCTTAGGTTTTGCCAAGGGACCCTCCAGCTGCTCATCTAGACATTCTGGTGGCATTGAGTTCCTTTCTCAGGTCACATAACCATTGGGGGTGCTGATTTAGGTGTCTCCTGGCATGGGATTTGCCCTGGTTTATCACCTGCTGCTGCTGCTGCTGCTGCTGCTTTTTTAAAAAATTGAAGATGGGGTCTCACCATGTTGTCCAGGCTGGTCTTGAACTCCCAAGCTCAAGTGATTCTCCCACTTCAGCCTCCTAAGTAGCTGGGATTACCGGCTCATGCCACCATGCCCTGCTTGTCACCTTGCCATCAAAGAAGAGAGACTTGCAGAAGAGTGTCAGATTCTATCCCATAGTGCCATATACCAAGGAGGTGGTCTGCAAATGGCCATTGAATATACAAATAGTCTCAGTCTTAGCATTTTCTTTCTCATGGTTTATTTTGCTTTGTAGAGTTCCACGCATTTGTTGAAAGGAGGAAGATTGAGATTTAAGGGAACATCCCTAGTGGAGTAATACCCATCTGCTAAGTGCCTTTTCAGTGCTCAGCACTGTGCTAAGTTATTTGAGTACAGTCTTTGCTCTCATATTTAATAAAATCAGACTTTTTGACCACCTAATTCCATCTCCCATTCAGACCCACAACATCCTCCCAGCCTGTCCAGATAGGTGCTTTCTGCTTGGATACTTTAATGATGGAGAATTTTCTCTCTCCTGAGGCCACGCCAATTCTAACGTTGGCAACTGCAGTTGTTGGGAAGTTCATCCATTTAGGGAGTGTCCATCTGCCTTTGGATACTTCCGTCTGTAGGTCCTGGGCAATGAACAGGAGATGAGAGTATGGCAGTATGGCTGAATGGTAGGATGCAGACTACAGAAAAGTTCTGTGAAGGGATGGGACCTGGAAGAATCAGAGAAGACCTTGTGGAATTACTGAAACTTAGAGAAAAAAATGGACTGGAGTAGAGAGAGAGCAGGGAGGCTGGCTATGGTGGCTCATACCTGTAATCCCAGCACTTTGGAAAGCAGAGGTGGGTGGGTTGCTTGAGCCCAGGAGTTCAAGACCAGCCTGGGTAACATAGGGAGACTCTGTCTCTACAAAAATTAGCCACACAGGTAGCTAATTTTTGTATTTTTTGTAGAGGATCCTGGTGGGAGGATCATTTGAACCTGGGAGGCGGAGGTTGCAGTGAGCCAAGATGGCACCATTTTACTCCAGCCAGAGCTACAGAGTGAGATCCTGTCTCCAAAGAGAAAGAGAAGATGAAGGCTTTCTGTAATAGTTTGAGTAGTGATCTCCCAAAATTCATGTCCATCTAGAACCTCAGAATCTAACCTTATTTGGAAATAGGGCCTTTGCACATGTAATTAGCTAAGGATCTTGAGATGAAATCATCCTGGATTCAGGTCCTAAATCCAGTGACACATCCTTAGGAGAGAAGAAGACAGAGAGAAAGGCACTATGAAGATGGAGCAGAGATTGGAGTGGTGCATCCGTAAGCCAAGGAATGCTGAGGATTGCCTGCAGAAGCCAGGAGAGAGGCAGGGGGGCAGATTCTCCCCTAAAACCACCAGAAGGAATCAACCCTCTCCATACCTTGATTTTGGCCTTCTGGCCTCTGGAACTGTGAGAGAAGAAATTCCTGTTGTTTTAAGCCGTCAGTTTGTACTAACTTGAAATGGCAGCCCTAGTAAACTAATACACCACCCAACCTTGAGAGACAGATAAGAGTAAGGAGGCAAAAATAACCATGCTTTGAGGGTTATTTTTGCAGCCCAGTTCCCCAACCCCCCAACTCAAGTCTGTATTTCTCCCAGACTTGAGGTGGAGGGTTGGGGAATTGGGCTGCATGGTAAGGAGACTGGACTCTTTCATTTGTTAGCAGGCAGGGTCTGCAGGCCAGATGCCCCATGGTGCCAGGATGAGGTGTGTGTAGAGGAGAGTCTTTTTGCCAGGAACCTTGGGGGTTTTCAGAGCCCAGAAGGATGCCAACTCTGGACCCCCTGCTCTGACTTCCTCTACTAATTTTCCACCAGTTCCCACATCTTTATTCATAGAAAGGGATCAAACCATCCTTAACACTCATACCACTCTGCAAATAAACATGTAACTTATACAATGACAGAAGGAATTATAAGATGCTTACTGTTAGAAAAATGTATAAAAGCAAAGGAAATACCTAGGAACCATATTTAGTTATAGGGTCTTAATCTTTTATCATTAATAGTTCAATATTTTCTTGATTGTTTAGTATTTCATTGTAGGAACATGTGACATGGTTATTTTTTAATAGTTTTTTTATGTTTCCAACATTTTTTTCCCTTTTGCTGTGAAATAAGGCTCTGATGACAATCCTTGCAGCAAACTTTATTTATATCTGTACTAGCTTCCTGAAGCTGATGTAGTAAGTTACCACAAACTTGGTGGTTTAAAGCAACACAGATTTTTCTCTTGTAGCTCTGGAGGCCAGAAGTCTGAATTGAGACTTCTGGAGCTAAAAACAAGTCATGTCAGCAGGGCAAGTTTCTTTTGGAGGCTTCAGGGGAGAATTGTTTTTTGCTTCTGATGACTGCTGGCATTCCTTGGCTTGGAGCCACATTGCTCCAGTCTCTGCCTTTGTGGGGTTCTCCTCTCTGTAGTCAAGTATCCCTCTGCCTCCTTCTTATATGAACATTTACAGCTACATTTAGGGTCCATCTGGATAATCCAGGATAATCTCCCCATCTCAAGACCTTTAACTTAATTCCATCTGCCAAGTCCCTTTTACCATATACCATAAGGTAACATTTGTACGTAGCAGGGATTAGAACATGACTGTCTTTTATTAGGGAGTGGAGGGGAGCAAGAGTTTGTGCCACTATTCAGCTCATCACCATATTCATGACTATTTTCTCACAATAAATTCCTAAAAGTGGACCTAGAAGGAGAAAGGGCCATCCTTAGGTTGCATGAAATATTCAGTGGTCAGTAGATAGAACTGGCGTCTTTTTGTTGCTGTTCCTTTAAGAGCCTTTCTTAGCTCTCCTAAGAGTCAGATCGGATGGGGAGGTGGGGTGTACATTGAAACCCCCATTACAGGAATCATTTAAAGTTAGCCTCTAGGAAGCTCGGGGCTAATGAGATAATTCCCATTAGGAGAGGAAGGAAATGAAGGTGGCCTGACATCCTTTCTGTCTCTAATTTATATGATTCACTGAAACCTCCCCCTCTTCCCCCGCACCCCCCTCCTTCGGCTGCCCCTTTGAATTCTGGTTCCCTGTCCACCGCCTCTGCCAGCCAGGGCTCTGGTTTTCAGCAAGCCCCAGCATGCCTGGGAGACCAGGAAGGTTGCCTTCCGCTGAGACGAGGCATTTGGGCTGTTTTCTTGGCAGCTGTGCCAGAGAATCTACTCTTTGCCTCCTTCATTTCTTTTCCCAGAGCCTTGCCCAGCTCTCCCCACCCCCACCCCTGCCCCAACAGGGATGGAACTGGTGCCTATAGGACCGCAGAAAAGAGAAAGGCTCTCAACAGAACACTGGCAGGCTCAGGGGACTTAGGGGCCAAAGCTGCGGAGAGGTTTTGTTTGCTTCCTTCCCCTACCCCCCAGTACTTTTTAGGGGGAGGAGAAAGAGAGAGAGAGGGAGAAAGAGCAAAAAAAAAAAAAAAAAACACAAGAGAACAAGAGAGAGATCATTTTCTTCCTGTTTTGCTGTGCTGCCTACACTTTTGGTCAAAGTTCTCTGCAAACATGAAAATCCAGTTTGGGTCTTTAATTAGAAAAGTGTGAAGTCTCTCAAAAACCGTAGGGTTTTTGAAGTTCAGATCAAACCCTGGAAACACATTTAGGGGCTGGAGGGAGAGGGAGAGAGAGAGAATGAGAATGAACCCGAGAAGAGCAGAAAGGGAGAGCCCAATCTCATCTGCTCATCTATCGTATTGCTATCAGCTGTTACCCATTTCATTTATTAGACACCCCCTTTCTTGTCTCAGACCTGCTGGGAGCAAATCTGATACCCACCAACCCCATGCCCAAGAAGGGTCTCTGGCATTCAGAGAGCAGCATGGCTCTTCCTAGCCCCTGGTTTACTTCTTTTCTTCCTCTCCCCCTCCCAGAGGGAGGCCATATGGTGGAGTCTTCCGAGTCAGGGCCAAGGGCCAGAGCGGTTCTGGCCCTGGGGACAGTCCAGCAGCCCTGATGTGCCGTGTGGGTGGCCTGTTCTGTGAACTTGCTGCCTGACCTCCCCGTGCCTCTGAGAGTCCAGCTGCAGCCTTGGGTAACAGTCTGGCCCCATCGTGATGGGAGGGTGCCGAGGCCCAGCTCCCCTGCTCACCTTGGCACGGATGCCACAAGCTGGCCAGGCCATGCGGGGCCAGGACCAGGCAGAACAGACAGAGCCCCCATAAGCATCGTTTCCAGTTGAGTTGGCCTATCTTGGCTCATAAGGCCGTGGTGTCCCTAATGAGAGTGAGACAGAGACAGACAAACCGGGGGTTCAAGGAAGAGAGAACACAAATTAGAAAGATGAAAGATACAGGAGCTGGATTTCTATGTAACGTAGCATGAAATAATAGCCAAGCTAGAGTTTGGATTCGTCTTAGCTGTTTTGGAATAACCCCTTTATCAGTAGCTGAGCTAAATCATTCATGGTGAGGGTGTCTTAAGTGCCCTGCTCATGACTCCTGCCTTCATTACCTCCTCCCTGCACGTGGACACAAGTTCTCAGAACTTTTAGGGGTGGTTGAGGGAATATAGAAGGAGGCGAGGTAAGGGTTAATCTAAATGTTACAAACAATTGTATTGATTTAAAAAGGAAAAAAGGAGTAATGGAAGATGGATCTGGGCTTTACTGTACACGTTTTAGGAATGGTTTATAGCAGGAAAATAACCACGGAAGTGGCTTAATGTCCTTCCTCTTCAGAAATGTGCCAACTGTATTTTTGAAATGGAGATAATGCCATAGGGAAATAGAGTAATAAGAACAAATAGCCTGGGCACGGTGGCTCACGCCTGCAATCCCAGCACTTTGGGAGGTCAAGGCGGGCAGATCACGAGGTCAAGAATCGAGACTATCCTGGCCAACGTGGTGAAACCCTGTCTCTACTAAAACTACAAAAATTAGCTGGGCATGGTGGTGCGTGCCTGTAGTCCTAGCTACTCAGGAGGCTGAGGCAGGAGAATTGCTTGAACTCGGGAGGTAGAGGTTGCAGTGAGCCGAGATCGTGCAATTGTACTCCACCCTGGCAACAGACAGAGACTCCATCTCAAAAAAAAAAAAAAAAAAAAAAAAAAAAATTAACTGAGTCTTTAGTACTTAACTCAGTCCTCACAACAAGCCTAGAAATTATCCCTGTTTTACAGATGGGTTCAAGAGATTTGAGGTAACTTGCCCAGGAGCCTACGACTCCTAAGAGGCTAACTAACCCAGGACTGGAACCCTGATCTGACTTCGTATCATTGAGCTGTGGGATCTCTGAGAATTGCCACCTTCTGAAGTGTTTTCCCGTTGGTAGGAATGAGTGGGTTCATGTTCTAAGGGCCTCCCATGCTTTAAGATGACTAGCTTGTGTTGCTAGTGATCCATTCATTTGTTCATTTGTTCATTCATTCATTCGTTTGCCTCTTCTTTGCCAGACAGTGAGCTTGGTCCCCTCAACACAAGAAGGAAAACATGGCTGCTACTGCAGCCTGCAGCTGACCGGGTCGACCTACACTACCAGGCTGGGGAACATCAGGAGGCGAGCAGGCTGCCAGCACCCACAGTCTGGAGACACATGCTCTTTCTCTCCCATGTCAATGGGCAGTCCTGCTCGGTGACCTAGATGCAAACAACTCAGAGGTCCCACTGTGTCCTCACTGCAGACTGACCACTGGCTCTCAAACATCTGGGTGGGCAGTAGAGGCCAACAGGGAACTTTAGGGACCAAGGGAAGAGGACTTAGCAGTTTATCTCTCATGAGGAGAGAGTGGAATCAGCGACCATCTCTCTGGAATCTCACTCCTGGCCTGATTCCCAAAGGGGAGAAGAGCTCCTGCCTGGTCTCAAAGTCACTGTTTCTCTCTTCCCCTCGACCCCCATTGTTGCAGCAGGGCCAGGACTCTGTCCGGCCAGGTCCCCCACTTGCTGCTAAGTGGGTCATCTGAGGAAAGAGAAGGAAAGGCTTTATGACTGGCTGTTGGATGGCCCCGAGGGACATAGTGCATAAGGAGAGGGCAGAAGGGAGTCTGGGACTGGGGTACCTATTATCTTTAAAGTCCATCTTTTGGCACAGTCCACCGGGACAAACAAGGGATCCAGGTCGGCTGGTTCGGGAGGGTCTTTGATCTACCTATAAGTTAATGCTTTTCAATGGAGAACCGCAAAGCAGCCCCACCCAGGGCCTCGGAGATAACAGGCTGGTGCAATCACAAACCACCAGCCTCTTGATAATGCCGGGTTTTATTGAGGTCTGGTTTTTGCCCATTGGGAACACATCCGGCAAGCATCAAAGGGAGCAGGCGTCACCCTGTGCAAAGAATCGTGGGCCCTCAGGTGCGTGCACCTTGGGTTGCGTGTGTGGCTGTGTGTGCACAAGCTGGCCCGTTGGCAATTACCTTTCTGCAGATCAGAGGCCACCAGCCCCAGAGGGGCCTCGACAGCTCATGAACTCTGTTCCCTCATTCTGGATGGTCCAGCTCCTAAGATATCCTTGAAAATGGTAACTTAGCATCTTAAGTAGGAGGGTCACTCTTGTGTCATTGAGTCCCTGACTCGACATCCCAAAGGCAGTTGGTGTGAGAAGTTTAATGGTGAGGTGAGGTGGACACTCAGAGGAGACAAAACCTAAAAGCTTATCAGACTTGTTCCTTTGCAGTCTTTTGAAGGTTTTTGCGTGGAAAGTTGCTCTTTGGCAATGGAAGAGTTAATGGGTGAACTGGGGGAGCTGTGGTCCTGGGGGAAGGGTCATCCCCACTCACCCCCAGGCTGTGCCTCTTGGCTGCCTCATATTTTATCTGGGCAGTCAGGATGCTGTGCACTGCGTATTGGCCTCTGGAGACCAGCGCAGAGAAGCACCACAATACAAACAGAACATCTGGAAGCTTTTTAAGGTTTGTTTTTTTAACACGTTTGCTAGAGTCAGGACATTTGCACACGAGGTTTACTGGCTGAAGGGAACCCAGGGACTTGAGTCAAGTGGGAGATCTCTGACTTTGTGAGGAGGGGGTGGTGAGGGTAAGGAAAGGAAGGTGGGCCGGGTGCAGTGGCTCACGCCTGTAATCCCAGCACTTTGGGAGGCCGAGGCGGATAGATCACCTGAGGTCAGGAGTTCGAGACCAGCCTGGCCAACATGGTGAAACCTTGTCTCTACTAAAAATATATAAAAAGAAAAATTAGCCGGGTGTGGTGGTGGGTGCCTGTAGTCCCAGCTACTCGGGAGGCTGAGGCAGGGGAATGGCGTGAACCCAGGAGGTGGAGCTTGCAGTGAGCTGAGATTGCACCATTGCACTCCAGCCTGGGTGACAGAGTGAGACTCTGTCTCAAAAAAAAAAAAAAATATATATATATATATATACACACACACACACATAAAAATTAGCTGGGCGTGGTGGCACGTGCCTGTAATCCCAGCTACTCGGGAGGCTGAGGCAGGAGAATCACTTGAACCTGGGAGGCAGAGGTTGCAGTGAGCTGAGATCGCGCTATTGCACTCCAGCCTGGGTGACAAGAGCAAAACGATGTCTCAAAAAAAGAAAGAAAAAGGAAGGTGGGAACACTGGAAGCAACAAGGTCCTATGTTCTTCAGACTCAATTGTTGCAGTGACCTGTTGGAAATCCTTAGGCACAGAAAAGGAACCTGGAACAGAATCCTGGGTTCCTTGTCTTTCTGGTCTTGCTGGTATGGAGCAATTGGATTTCTTCTTCCTTGTCCCAATCAGCTGCAGTAAAAGGACTGAAAGAATAGAAGGCAAATCCCTTGGGAAAGAATGGACATGCTGGCCCTAAGGCCTCTGGGAGACATGCTGGGAGTTGGCTTTTTCTGTATGCTTTATAGACTGGTACCTGTTCCTTTATCTTTCCATCTGGGCTAGCCAGGTGGGGCTGAAAACGTAGAGTGCAGGGAAGCCATTGATCCTGGTCCTGCAGTGACTTGGTACACCTGAGAGAGTGAGAGCCGGTTAGCTTCCTCCTTTTCTCCTCCTCTTTACATCCCCTTGCTTCCCCCTACTGACATCCTGGACTTAATGATTTAGGCCAAGGGAAACAAGGAAAAGCTCGGCTCAGCATTTTAGCAGAGCAGGCTGGGAATGAAATAATGAAGAAAAAAGTCATTCCCGGCAGGAGAAAGAATTTATACAGGACTTAATCTTTCTTTTTAAGGAGAGGGCATGTGCTCGTTCATCCCTCCCTCATTCTTGGTCACTGGTTTCTCGTTTAATTCTTCCTTCACTCCACCTCCTTTATGGCCCCATTGCCAAGCTTATTGTCAGGGCTCCATTAAATATATGTGAAATCTGTGCTTGCTCAGAGAGTATCCTTGTGCCCATGGAGTTTATCTTAAAAGAGGCCCACGGTCACATGGCTGCATTTATTAAGACAGTTCTTTTTGTGGGATGAGCTAATGCTTAGCACCTCGTGGGAGCTGGCTTATTGTGTGCTGTTTATTAGGGGAAGAAACTGAGGCTTTGTGTGGTTATTTATGTGAGAGACTGAAAGGTGTCCACCCTGTTCTTATGGGAAATGAGGTGACACAGCTGCCAGGAATTCCACCCCGTCTAGTCACCCATCTGGCAGGTACAACGTTGGTTCCCAAGTCTACCCCAGCCACTCTTATTACAGTTTTTGCTTTGGAAGCTCTTATGTCCTGCTCAGGATCAGGCTTCAGTACCTTCACCAGCTTGGAGCACACAGTTCCTCTTCCGGCTGGCTGTCCCTCTGCAATGAGCGATGCTTAACGTTGGTTCATCACTGGACTTAGCCAGGGAGTTTTCACTGCTGTCTCCGTCCTGCCCTCATAGATTCTGCCTTAACTGGGTTGGGATGAGGCTTAGACAGTGGAATTTTGAAAAGCTTCCTAGGTGATTCTATAGCGTAGCCACGGTTAAGGAAGAATCACTCCTCTGGGACAGTGTTTCTACACTGGGGACAATTTTGCTGCCTGCTCCCCCCATCCCAGGCATACCCCAATGTCTGAGACATTTTTGACGATCACGCCTAGGATGGGGTTGGGGGGGCTCTGGCATCTATTGAGTAGAGGCTGGGGATGGCACTGAACATCGCACAATGCACAGGATAGTTTCCCACAACCAAGAATTGTCCAGCCCCAAGCATGCCTAGTTGAGAAATCTTGCTCTAGACTAGTGGTTCTCACACTTGAGTTTGCATCAGAATCACCTGGAGAGCTTATTAAAGCAAATTGCTGGGCTGCACTCTCAGAGTTTTTTATTCAGTAAATCTGAGTGGAGCTCAGGAACTTGCATTCCTAACAAGTTCCCAGGTGATGTCAAGCCTGTTGATCAGGGCTACAGTTTGAGAACCATTGTCTTTGAGTGACTCTGAATCCTACTTGCCTAGATCTGTGATATATTGTACCCATGATGATTACTAAAAATCCAAGACAACAGGCTGGGCACGGTGGCTTATGCCTGTAATTCCAGCACCTTGGGAGGCCAAGGCAGGTGGATCATTTGAGGCCAGGAGTTTGAGACCAGCCTGGCCAATATGGTGAAACCCCATCTCTACTAAGAATACAAAAATTAGCTGGGCATGGTTTTACACACCTGTAATTCCAGATACTCGGGAGACTGAGGCAGGAGAATCACTTGAACCTGGGAGGTAGGGGTTATAGTGAGAGATGGTGCCACTGCACTCCAGCCTTGGTGAGACTGTCTAAAAAAAAAAAACAAATCCAAGACAACACAACAATTGACTTAACTAAGACAGAAGAGCTTTTCTCTCTCACATAGAAATCCAGAGGGAGGCCATTGAAGGCTAACGTGATAGCTGTGGAGTTGTCAGCCATCCAGGCTCCCATCTTCTTGTTAGACCATCTGACTACATGCCTTCCATTTTCCATGTCCCTCAGAGTCCAAGATGATTCCTGGAGCACCAGCCATCATGTCCTCATTGAAAGCAGAAGATAGCAAAGGCAGACAAGTAAAAACTGGGCTCCTTCCAGCACCTTTCGAAGCAGCCTCCCCAGAAGTCCTGCAACACTTCTGCTTTCATCTCCTTGGCCAGATTTTGGTCACATGGTCTCATCTAACTGCAAGGAAGGCTGGGAAATGTAGTCTTTTTTTTTTTTTTTTTTAACTCTGGGCTGCAATGTGTGAACTCCAAATTAGAGTTTTGTTACAAAGAGGAAAGGGTAGGATAGATATGGGAGTGGCCAACTAACAGATTATGCTCATCTGTGCACAACCTACTCTTTACTAAGGGTTGTGGTGTATTCGGCATCTACCATGTGCCAGCTGCTTTTCACATATTATCTCATTTAATCCTAAGAGCGTTGCAAGATGGATAATAATATCTCTATTTTGCAATGATGAAACTGAGGCTTTCAGAGATGAAGCCACCTGCCCAAGTTACAGTCAGCAAATGGTTTAACATTCCACTTCAAAGCTGGGGCCACTTCTTGCCTTAGATGCTGTCACAGACCTGCTCTTTTCTTGGTGAAGCTGCATGGTGTTGGTTCGACCTTTGTAAGCCAAATTCTGGATCCCACCCCTTTTGCCCAGCTCCCCTTCACTGTTACCAATATCCCTCCTGCGATACTCTCTTCAGAAGGCTCTGGGAAAATACACTGTATTGACAAGATTAGTTTCTTATTGCTGGTGTGATAAATGACCACAAACTCAGTGGTCAGAATTGAATTGGAGGACACCCAGCAGGTGTCCGCAGCTCCGTGTCGGGGGGATAATCCCCACAGATTTGGTCACCGACATCTTCTGTGTTGATTGTTGTGGGGTGAGAGCAGAGGAAGAGCATGTTTGGAGAGAGTTTTCCCTGCACAGTCACGATGAGGGCCCAGAGGGACTGACAAGGAAGAAGATGGTTCTCCAGCTCACAGAACTCAGAGAAACACGTTTAGTGGTTTATTCTAAAGGCTGTTACGAAGGCTACAGGTGAAGAGATGCATAGGGTGAGGTGTGGGGGAAGGGGTGTGGAGCTTCCATGCCCTTCCTGGATGCTCCACCCTCTAGGGACCTCCATGTGCTCAGCTATCTGGAAGCTCCCCAGAGAACCCTGTCCTCTTGGGGTTTTATGGAAGCTTCATGACATCAGCATTCCTTCCCCCAGGGTATAGGGCGGGTCCCGCTCTGGGGAGGGTCTCAAGACCTATAGTCAGAAAGGTGGGGAAGATTAGTCCTGCCTTGGGGAAGGATAGTGGCTTAAAACAACACAAATTCATTCTTTTACAGTTCTGGAAACCAGCTTCACTGAGCAAAAGTCCAGCCATCTGCGGGGCTTCCTTCTGGAAGTTCTAGGGGAGAATCTGTTTTCTTTGACCCCTTCCTTGAATCCTTCCAACCTCTTGCTTCCATTATCACACTGCCTACTACCTCTCCGGGATCAGATCTCCCTCTGCCTCTCTCTTACAAAGACACTTGTGATCACAGTTAGGGCCTACCTGGATAGTCCAGGCTAACTTCTCAAGATCCTTAATCACATCTGCACAGGCCTTTTTGCCATATGAGGTAGGATTCACAGCTTGCAGGGATCAGGATGTGGATATCTTTGGGGGCTACTATTCAGCCCCCCACAGGAGCCCTCTTGCTACTGTTCTTCCATTTCTTGTCCCCATCTTTTTTTTCCAAACACAGAATGTACATAGAATTCACTTCTGTCTGGGGTTTTTTTTAAAAGAGGCCAGAAAGATGGTCTACAGGGCAAGGCGATGTGTTGGAAGGGCTTGTCTAATCAACTCCCAGTGGCCGTAGCAACAGACATGAAAACATTCAAGTGGAAAGGGCCTGGGGGTGGAGGGGAGGGTAGGGAAGGATCCTGCCCTAGAGGGGCCTGTGTCACCTCAGTCAGGTGACTTAACCTGTGGAGTGATGTATGATGGAGAAGCATAATCAGTAGCTATGGTAGTTCTGTAGCGAGCTTTGCAAAGCTTGCCTGTAATTGTAGGGGATCAGGTCTCTAGATGCCTTCTGCGCCTCCTATGGTCTTTCTCTAGGCTAATAGAGGTGTGTCTTTAGTGGAATACAAATGCCATATCTAGAAGAGTTTGATTTGTGGGGAGGAGGGAGAGTTAGGATCTGCTTATGGCCTAACCTCATTTTCCTCCCTTGTGTGGATTCCCTCATCCCCCCACACACCCC